>NC_136503.1:116261124-116363624 GCF_053919585.1 Euprymna scolopes | reverse complement strand
AAACTCTACCAAACTCCTCCGCTAATTTTGGGTATAAACACTTGAAATTTTAATATGTAGGTTACGTGGACAGGAGTCAAACTTTTTAATATATATATATATATACATAGGTACATAAAGTTAGTAACAGTACATAGGGCCCGAACAAAGCCGGGCTCAACTGCTAGTAATAACTAATAGAGGCACTCGTCGTTGCTCAGAAATTTATATCATCCTAATACTAGCTATCCATACCTTGCGTTGCCCAGGATTTATGTAAGTGTATTTAATTTAGATTTACTTCGCTTTCTTTTGTTTTTTAGGCAATCAAAATAAAAGTATTCAATGCAGAATATTCGATAAAATATGATTGCTAAACATAAATTTAAAAATTCCATTTACATATTTAAAAAAAAATCAGTTTTAGACCAGAATGTATGCTCTTTTTAACTTTTGATTCCTGCTCCACGGACAGGACGACAGTAACAAGCAAGATATGGTCCCTTCTGATTAATGCTTATATTCCTCTCAAATAATGTAAAACTCTTTCCATTATGTTAAGAATGGGTTTCTTGTCGGCTGGACTATGTATAATTACCAGCAGGAACCGGAAGTAAAAAAAAAAAAAAAAAAGCAGACAATATTGACTATAATCAAAAATTCATTTACCTTCTATTCTAAACAATCAGTTTCAATTTCAAAATTTGTGTATATGTTGAGAATTGTCAGAGTCTAACAGGCAAGTGTATGCAGTTTGATGATATCTGAAAGTGAAATCTCATTAGTTAGGGTTGAGGACATGTGTTGCATGGAGAGAAATGATATGAGAATAATACGATGAATGAATGTGCAATGCGAGTCTTAAACACAGGTTTAGATCTGATGATATTAGAGGAAGATTAAATCTAGATGGTATGAAATATGTGGAGAACAGTAGACTTTGATTGTATGGTTACGTTGAAGGAATAAATGAGAGTTCTTGTATTAGTAAATGAACTACGGTCAAAGTAACAAGGTCAGCTCAGAGAGAAAGGACAAAGAAAATATGAAAAGTGATAAATCTGAATTTGAGAGAACAAGGGATAAATAAAGACTTGGCCAGAAATAAGTTAGTTTGGAAGTCCATTTTTTAACGCTGTTCAACACATGCCAACATGTAAAGCAAGCATGAAACTGATGATGATGATGATTATGTTGAAAAGATGGATGAGAGTGTTTAAATTAGTAGATGTAGAACGGTTGAGGCAATAGGGCCAGTTGACAAGGGAAAAGTAAAGAAAACACAGGAGAAAATGATAGGGATAGATTCGAGAGAAAGAAAGATAAATAAAGATCTTTTTTACTAAAGTGTCACCACTTATCAAAGCTTAAAGGCCATTCAAGGATTAGGGTTAAAAGAGTGTCAGGTGGATGGTGAAACAACACCATGATGATTGATAATGATGATGTCGATTGGGCAAAATCTGATTATTTAAGAAGACGTTCCAACAAGAATTTGCTTACATTGGACTTAAAATGACCAAGTTGTAGTCAGCTGAGAAGCAGCTCAGCAGTATTGACTTCCACAAATAGGCAGCTATAAGAAATAAACTTTTGTTGCTTTGTTTAGTTTTAGGTAGAGAGAGGGAGAGAAAAACTTGGTCAGAGAAATGCATAGGTTAGTTTGGAAGTCAATTTTTAAAAGCCGTCCAACAAATGCCAGCATGTAAAGCAAACGTTCAACCAAAAATGGATAATGATGCATGTGAATGTGTGTGTGGGTGGGGGGTATCTTTTTATGTTTCTCTGAGAGAATGAGAGAAGAAAAGAAAAAAGCAATCTTCTCTTTTAGGCATGAAAGAATGATAGACACACGAATATGGACCAATCAAAATTGGTTACTGAAGATATTTTCTGTCAGGATTTCCACTTGTACATTAGGCTAAATCAAGAACATGCAACACACAGCCACATCCCAGGAGTCACTTCTCATTCGCATTCGTTCTTCAAACAAAAGGTACGAAATAAACGAGAAAAAAAACATGGAGAAAAATTTGAAAAAGAAAAAAAAGAAAAAAGACAATAGTTGACCAGTGTCCGACTGACAGAATCGATTACTTTGCAAGTGATTTTACGCATGTATCTATCAAGACAAGGCGTACAAAAAGGGAACTTCTTCTTCTTCTTCAATCAGCAAAAGATTAGCAAAAGACAGTACTCGAGTTGGTTTTAGCCCCCTTCATGCTAATCGCTTCATCAAGATGTCTCATCAGATGCAGCGGCAGCGGCTCCTTATGCGTGTGCTCAGCAATAGAAGGCGATCAGTTTGTTCAGATATCATCCTATTATCTCAGAAGCATATACACTTAGAAATATACAAAAGAAAATATATTCTAGCAGGGAGACCTGACGTTGCCAGGGATTGAATGAGGATCAACGAATATTTCACCCTCCCATATTTCCTTTCATCGAAATCAGTGAAATCGACCATTTTTCAATCAAATCAATTAATTGCCTGCTCCAGTTGGGGACTCCACATGGACCGGGTGGAAGCTCCACATGCTTTTACATAGTAATTGTATCACAATTTACTGTATATAATGTATTGATTTAAAGTTTAAAATGCCAAAATAAAGTATCATGGTTCAGTTGTGCTATAAACAGAAACATTCATTTCGAATGTGCCCCTGTCATATCAAAGAACCAACTGCTGATTGTATATGCAGAGCCTTTCTGCTTGTATGGTAATAAAACTTCTGAAATACACTTGTGATGTTAGGCTGTATAACGCATTAACTTTAGTCAAAATCGCCTGTTCTCTCTTTCATCGGATTTTATCAATTACCGGAACTTATTGAAGACATTCCAGTACAAAACCTGCCAGATATGTAGAGTACATTTCTGTGAACTATTTTAAAAATAGTTCCAGCCGTTCAGGAGTCCATAGGGAACAAACACACACACACACACAGAGAAAAAGTCCCTTTCATATAGTAGTGAAGATATATTATATACATATATACTAGATTTTCTGCTCATTAAAAACAGGCCAAAGTTATAACACATTAACTTGGAATAATTGCTTTATGCCAAATTAATGGTCGAATATGGTTAAATTTTGGCTCATTTTTGTATTAAATACTAATCCTTATTAATCACTAACTCTGTATAGAACGGGTACCATAATAATTAGGTTCGCCTTCTTTTCCTCCTTCACGTTACAGGTTCAAGCCTGGTTACTGCAGCCAATTTTTTTTTTTCGCTTGAATGGGTACTTGCTGGTTGGTTAATTGTTTTTTTCTTTTTTAGGACTCCGTTGCTCAATACCCTTACCATAAAACTTCTCCACACCCGGGCAACGCCAGGTACCCCCGCTAGTCTATTATATAAAAGCGAAAATGTGTGTGTGTGTGTGTGCGCATTTTTTGTGTGTGTCTGGCAAAGGCTTTGGTGGGGGGGGGGCTCGGTGGGGGTCACTCATTCTTAAAACTTTTTATATGCTCCGTAGATTATAATATCTAAAATTTACAAAATGAGCTTGCATGTATCTTTAATTTTGGCAGCTTTTACACGCTATTTTCGCGATATTTCTTGATCTATCTGAATTCGTAGCATAAACCAGCCACTCATGACAGAGACGTCCAGAAAAGCAATGAGGTTTGATCAATGTGGGGAAAACCCCTTATATCAGATAATTGCTATTCATTTGGACACTCCCCTATTTATGGGGAGCCAACATCTTGTGGGAAACGCAGAGACTGGCTTGCAGCCAAAGTAAAGTTTCTCCATATGGTGTGATGTTTGACCTCATTAAGTCCACACATCTGTCATTTAACTTTTTAATCATTAAATTCAAAGCTTTCACTTCCTCTTCCGTCGTGGCCGAGCAGGTAAAATGCCAGGTTTTTTTCCATCTTCCTGTCAGAGCTTCAGGTTCGAGCTTATCTACCTACCAAAACTTTTTTTCTTTTACAAACACATGGGCAACGCCGGGCACTCCCGCTAGTCTATTATTATTATTATTATAATTACCTGTGTGTTAATATGTGTGTTTGTATGTCTGCTAAAAACTTTTGTCATCTGTATTGCATCGGCACAAAACTGGTACCATCTTAAAGGGCAATACTCTGGATGTATAATATGTGAAAATTAGAAAAAAGATTCATTCTGTGATAGTGAACTGAATTACTTTTTGGAAAAGGGGGTCCATTTTTCGCATCTCTTTTTTTCGTAAGTCATGCACATGTATTAAACTAAAACTATACTTAAAACGCTTATTTTGCAACGTTATGACATCATAAGCACTCATGGCCGTATGAGCAAAAGTGTTGAACCTAAGTTTTTCCCTTTTCCCCTATTTCACATTTCACTTTCGAGCCTGGCCAGCATGGCTCATTTTTTGGGGGCCACATGGGTACTCTCTGCTATTTTGATTGAAAGAAAAGTTGTTTTGATTTTGAGGGGAGGTCCAGTGCACGGGCAACGCCAGGCACCCACACGCTGGTATATAGTCATCAAAATGTGCTCAATATCCGAAGAATAGTTTCTTATCTTTGTATCTCTTTGTCACATACTTTGTTTTTTTTTGGGGGGGGGGGGCGATTACATTTTTGTGTTCTTATCCGTTTTTAAATTATGATACTATCGCTTCCCCGGGGAGAGTTACTTGGTTGAGAAACGTCCTGGGAACGCAACCAGCTCCCCGGGGAAATAAACGATATCTCCAACGATAAAGACATAGTCTTAGAAACGGTCCCACAAAGATGTGAAGATGGGCCAGTCATTAGGGTCTGTGTATCAAGAAGAAAATCATAACTGAGATGTTGAATGCAGGTGTGTGGCTCCTTTATTCTCTCAAGATGACATCTTCACCCTGGTGTCATTCTGGTTGGAATCTTCTTCCTTCCTCCTCCAGACTGTTTCGTTATTAAATGGAAACATTTATGACAGACACAAGAAAACACACAACATAACACAATCGTAATATATATGAAATATAATTAACTATTTTATTTTACATTATGTATACAATATATATTACAATACTTTTACAATTTACATATCCTACAATTGATATTTCACCATTATTAAACTAACTACCCTTAACTAGTGTTAAGGGGGGGATGCCCCCTCTCGTTTACGGAGAGACAGAAATATGCATGCTTACCCCATACTGTCCGGACGAAAAGAGGTCGATAGAGGAAAGGGAATTATGGGGCTGCACTTCTGTGTATCCTTCTGCCTACAGCTAAATTATCACCTGGCCATGGCACTACGATATAGTGCCACAAAGTAGGATTACTGTATCTTTTATTTTTTAAATTGTTGTGGGGGTATCGACGTTGCCCACAATGGACTTGACATATAATAATGAAAATGTGCTCAATATCCTTAGTTTAGCAGGTGTGTCCAAACAGAATTTCATGCGGACCTGGCCAATGCTGGGTATCCTCGCTAGTCTATATATAAATATATATAAGGCAAAAGTGGCGCGCACGCATTTTTGCATGTCCAGCACCCGCGCTAGTCTTCTATATATATAAAAGGCAAAATGTGTGTACACATTTTTTGTATGTCTGGCAAAGGGTTTCTTTTTGCCGGGAGTCTGGGGAGGGGGGGATACTACTTTTCATATACCGTCTAGATCATAATATGTATGATTTGCGAACACGCGTCGCATCTAGATTTATTTAGATCGGCTTTTACGCAATTTTTGCTATTTCGGCCCCTCTCATGTTGATTCGGCTTTTTTGTATAAAATTGAAACTACTCTAAAGCGAAGGCATTGTTCCTGTCCCTCGTGCCGGGAACATCCCGAAAGCAATCAGCTTTTGATCAATGTGAGGGAAACTCCTTATATCAGACAATTGCTATTCAATTTGGATAATCCCCTTTTTATGGGGAGCTGCCCCCCTCCAACATGTTGGGGAAACAAAAACATCCAAAGTTGGGTAAGCAAACGCCAAAAAAACAGCCTCGCAGTAAAAGTTAACTGTGGTATTTCTATTTGACTTTTTTAAATATGTGCACCTGTCGATTCAGTTTTTAATGCTTAAATAAATTAAAACGTCTTTCTGTTACTCCCTTTGCTAGCTGAGTGGGTAATGTGCTGTTTTTTTTTTTTTACACTTTATTTTCCACCTTCGCCTCAAGGCTCCTGGTTTTATCCTACCTACCTACAAAAACTTTTTTTCACCTACTCCCTCCCCAACACACACACACACACACCTAAAAACACCCGGGCAACGCCGGGCACCCCCGCTAGTCTTAGATAAAAAGCAGTTTGTATGCTTGTATGCTCAGCTAAAAGTCCCAAACTATTAACTCAAGATCCACAGTTTATATTTTCTGTATTGGCATTGCTCTGGATGAATAATAACTAAAATCCAGGAAAAATATTAAAAAGGGGTAGCTATAATGAATAAATTACATTATTATTTTTTTTTACATTAAAACAAGAGAGAAGAATGGGTTAATTGGAAGTGAAAGAGAAAGTTGGAGAGACGGACGGAATAATGGAGGATCAGGAAAGAGAGAAAGATAAAGAGATAACTAGAGAACGGAAGAAGTTTTAATTTAAAAATGTTACACACGCTATTAAACTTCTTCTATTTAGTTTTTTTAATGGCTCCGGGCAACACTGAATAGCCCTGCTAATTTTTATCTTAGTATTAAAAATGTTAGAAAACTTGAAAGTATCTGAATTTTCAACATTTGCGAAGTGTCTGTAAAGATTTGAATATCAAGGTTGTTCAGATGTTCTTCAATTATGGCTGAATTGGTTGGCCAAATTAAATCGCCTCTCAATAGTCTGAAATGTTCTAAGTGTTGTGTGTATAAATTTTAAAAGCTTTCAGTCTAGCAATAAAAAATAGAATGTTGGAGTTATTTAAAAATAGTGCTTAATGTAAGTTCTTTTCTATAAAAGTTTTCGTCTGCAACGCCTAAGGGATCTTTGATAAAAATCTTTAATAAATCATTTAATATTTCAGTATTGTGTCGTGAATAAAATTAGTATGGTTATGTAGATTAGAAGATTTACACAAAACTTGTAATTTTAATTTTATTTTATTGCCTACTTAGTGTAAATAGAGTAAAAGTGCTTTTTATGTTCCTAAGTGAAATCTTTACTTGGTTCGGTTTTCTATATTATATTTCACTTAGTCTGTTTGTCTGTCTGTTCCATTTTTTCTAATAATTTTTAATAGAGATTAGTCACCACAATATCACAATTACTCTAGAAGTTTTCTTGGAAACTACTGAGTCGATCTGGCTGAAATTTTGTATAGACCTTTGTTACAAATAAGTTGCTATGAACATTATGCTATTTATTCGAATTACAGTTATAGAATCCATAGGGCTTACTATTTAATGCAAAAATGAGTAAAAATCAATTTGGCATAAAGTATTCATTCAAAGTCAACATGATAAAAAATTTTTTTGTTTTTGAATAGTTTATGTATTCACGTGGATAAGATTTAATAAGTTTGTCAGGAGAATAGTGAGGGTTAGAAGTTTATTATTTAAGAGTACGGCTCAACAAGAATTTGTTAACATTAAACTTGAAAATGACTATGCTGCCGTCAGATGAGAAGCATCCCAATAGTACTGTTTCACAGATCGATAGTTCTTGTAAAGAAACTTTGCTCATGGAAATTTTGTTTAGTTTTTGATACACAAGGGAAAGAAAGGAAAATTCTTTTAAGTCATGCAAAATAAGGAAAGCAATTTTTAAATTTGGTAACAAACAAAACTATAAAAACTGAACTCCCTCAGAAAAAATTTACCTTTTTTATCTCTTGTTATCTTATTTTTACATTTCTTCATTGAATATTGCAATTGTTGTCCAGATTTCAGCCTAATCAAAAAAAGAAAAATACAGAAAAATCTTAATGATGTACATACTCGTCACATCATATTCCAAAAATTATATTAATTATTTTTTTAATAGAAATCATGTTTTTTTTTTTTTTTTTTTTTTTTACAATTTTCAGCAATTAATAAATCCTAGCCATTACAAAGCTGATTTTGATCTCTATTTCTGTCTCGGTAGTTCAAATTGAGTTGTCTCCATTTATTAAATACTAGCGGGGGTACCCGGCATTGCCCAATGCCCAGGTGTTTGGAGGTGTGTGTGGTGTTAAATAAAATGAAACCAGGGGGGGGGGGAGATCGAACCCGAAGCCCTGAGGCAAAGTTTGAAAATAAAATCGGCCAGCCAGAATGAGTTACTGAAAGATGTTTGAATTTATTTAAGTAAGAACCAAATTGACAGGTGCCCGCACGGAAGTCGTCGAGCGTTACGACAATGACGGCGACGATGACGATAGCAAATGAGGTCAATGACCAGATTTGTTTGTTATAAACGAAGTAAAAAAAGAAAACAACGTTAAAACTTAAGCGGGGGGGGGTAATCAAAACATAAAAAAAAACAAAAAAAACGTAAGGCAAACGAACGATGTTAAATGTAAAAATCGAAAAAACAAAAAAGAAAAATGGCTTAAATAAGCCTGTTTCGATGTTAAAATTTAAAAAATCAGTGGGTACCCGGGTGTTTTTGGGTGTGTGGTCGGGGGTGGATAAGCGAAGAAAAACAGAAAAACGAACGTTGCGTGAAAAATGGCTTAAATAAGACTGGTTCAATATTTAAATTTAAAAAATCGAAAAAAAAAAAAGACATCTCACACCACGATTCGAACCCAAAACGTTTAGATAATGAACCAACACGCTAACCAACTGACCTAACACGACGTACATGAAATTTAGTCAGTTTTTCAACTATTTAAAGTAAATCAGGCCATGACGTCATCTGAAATTGTCGATTTCGGAGTGAAAAAATTAACGTTTTTAGACAATTTTTCGATATTTTTCGAGTGAAGGATGGAGCTTCAATATGATACTGAGTTTGTGAATTTTTGTTCTGTTTGTCGAAAGTTTTTAGCAGACACACAAACATACACACATACATACATACATACATTTTCGCTTTTATATATATAGATGGCAAAGCAAAACATTATCTTCACATCCTCATAAAATGTGATTTTTTTTTAGCATAAAATTAAAGAAAAAACAACTTGATCAATTCATATGATTTTTAAAATATGGCATTTTCGTTTTATTATGGGTACGAACTTCATAAAAGTTTTCTGTATTTTTGTTTTTCCAATTAGGTTGAATTTTGAACAGAAACTAATCTTTCTGTAGTTTGTGTCTTCTTTGTATGTTGTGCACATATAAATAGTATATCATCTATATAACGGAATATATTTGGAATTATGAGATAGATTTTTAAAAGACCTTGCTTCGAGAAATTCTTTTAAAAATCAACAAGCCCGGGTGTTTGGAGGTGTGTGTTGAGCAAAAAAAAAAGTGGTAGTAGGCAGGCAGGCTCGAACCCGTACCATGAAGGAGTAAAAGAATATAAAAAAAAAGTAACGTGTTTGCTGTAGCATCCATCGCCAAATCGGAATGTAGGTTTAAATTAAGGCTAAACCATCAAAAAGAGGAGATGACTTTTGAAAATATCGGTGAAAAAAGCGACCCTACCCTGTAAAAAAAGTGCTCAATCAGGGATGAAGGAGTTAATGCTTTTGGGCCAATTTTTCGATATTTGTCGTCCGAAGAGTCGATTCAAAATGATACTGATCTCATGAAAATCTGTCGCCTCTGTTGACAGTTTTAGGCAGACATACATACATACATACATACATTTAAACAGACAGGTAAGATTTATATCATTCTACCTGAATATAAAAAAGTGTTTAAAGACAAAAGACCAATGTCAAAATAATGAAACAAAATATTTGCTCGTTTTTAACTATACTTGTATTAATGAATATTTGCTGTCATGAACCCCTGATAGAAAAAAAGAGGAAGACCAAAAATGAACTATACGCAGACAATCTAGAGAGATTTGATTGCAACAGGAAGAAACATGAGAGACATTGTGGATCTGGTTTTAGATTGAAAACTGCATCATGTGTCGCAAGACGCAGAAGTTCTTAATTATAAATATACATATACATAATCAAAAGTATTTACATTAGAAAACAACAATATATATATATATATATATATATATATATATATATATATACATTGAACATTAATAATATATAGACCATCTACAGAAATCAACTCCTCTCTTATCTATCTTCTATATATATATATATATATATATATATTTATATGTATATAATAAACTCATTTTTCCCCCGTGTGATTTTGACCTTAATAGGATTAAAAACCAAGACATTTCATGCAAATGTAATATGCACAAACTACAGCACATTATCTGAGATGTGTTATAGACCTATTACCTCTACACTTCCTCGATAATCGTACATTCCTATATTTTTTCTGATGAGAGTTCACTGCCAAAATCGGTTAGAATCAATGGAAGTTGTAAAATTTTTCTCTCTATTAAATTCCTCCTTAAACCGCTGCTTGATCATTCACAAGGGACAGTTACGAACGAACACCGATTTCAGGTTTAGTAGTTGCTTACAAAAACTGAAATGCTTCCTATTAGGTGAAACGCACCACGCTTACTTTTACGTTGCTTAATTACCATAAAAAAAGGATTCTTTCCATTTCTTTATTTTTCATAAACATATCATACATCATTTCCGTTTTATTTTGTTTCGTTTTGTTCAATGTTTTTCTTTTCTGTTTCCGTTTTTCCAATTTCTTTTGGAAGTTTACCAGCATTATTTTTTTTTTATAACCAGAGAAATATTAATTTTCCAGTCAAAATAATTATATTATCGCGAAAATGTTAAATATCAAATTTTCATGTAAATCGAATAGGAACAAATCACTATCCATTAGGAACAAATCACTTTCCGAGTGATTTAAAATATTTACCTACGAAGACCGAAATTACTCGATTTTAAAATGTAAACAATGCATTTCTATATGAAACTCTAAAAGGCCGATTCACAAACCCAAACATTATGGAGGAAAAGCGGGAGGTATCATATGAGTTAATCAACGTTTGTTTCTCTTTACACTAAAAAAACAAAAAAAAAAAAACCAAGGATTTTTTTCCATAATACAGAAACATTCCCCTCTTTCATATTCTTAGTGACAGTGCTATGATCACAACACTAAGATATGGCCTCCAAAGTGTTTTAATCCTTAGAATACTAACTTAATCTGCACAGTGCAGGTTTTGAACGTGCATGAACCGCTTTCAGCACTGGAAAATTCACAAAATGCCATATCACTTGTGAAATATTAGCAGGAGACCTAATCTTAAAATGTAAAAGTAAAAGAGGGGGTCATCAGCTGTTTACCATGTATCTGTTTTGGAGATTTCAAAACAGAACAGTTATTACATCCATCACTCTCCTGCAGTACAAATGAAAATATCACTTCATCCATAACCAAATGTTAACATAATTCAGTTATTATTTCACTCAGCTCAACACCATGCTAGATACAAGAAGCACCAATATGAAAGAATGAGGATGGAACCGAAAGCGACATCGAGTAATACGGCAATACTTAAACACATTCAACACGATGATAAAACTAAACTAAATCCCCAAGCAAGTTATCATTTAAACCAAAAGGGAACATCTTCCATTTGCTAGGCAACAAATTGCCACCATATATAATTTTATATACAAATATACATTTTTAACAGCATAAAGTTTCCTTCAAATAGATTAATAATGTAATTTTTGAAAATGTTCCATGTGAATGAAAAAAAAAAAAACAGGAATAGAAATGAAAAATTAGAAAAGGCTATACAAATAAGGACTGCAAAAACTGAAGATTTAATATTAGTGTATGAATTTAAAATAAATTTGTTTTAAAACAAAGTATTTGTACTGATGAAATTTGATTATATAACTAGTGCATGGCATAAAAAAAAGTAATACTAAATGAATGGATGGTTTGCAAGAAAATATCCTCAAGTGGAGGTGACATTTTGTTTTTTGCATGTATACTTTAGCACTGCTTCTACGTCTATATTTGATGATAGGACTGTATGACTCATTAAAAAGCTTGTAAGTAAACTGTACTCAGGTAGAGGCGACTCTTGTTTTTGTGCATATTATAGCATTGATGAGTGCCCGTGCTGAAAAACACACACATATATATATATATATATATATATATATATATATATATATATATATATACTAGCATTTAAGCTCGGCGTTGCCCGGGTGTTTGGAGGTGTATGTTGAGCAAAAAAAAAAAAAAAAACACAAAAACAGCAGTCAATTTTTTAATATTTGACGCCTATTAAAACCCCTTAACATTTATAGTTTTGGGCTCAAATCAAGTTATTAAGTTAGATCCATATCCAAGGAACCTATATCTAAAATTTCAAGTGTTCAGACCCAAAATTGTCGGAGGAGTTTGGTAGAATTCTCAAAGGTCAAATCGTTGAACTTTGACCCCTTAATAGCCTAATTTTGGGCCGAAAACGAATTACAAATATTTTCCCAAATCTCAGTACCCTGTATATCAAATTTCGAGTCTGTAGACTTAAAATTGACAGAGTTATTATGTAGGAAAATGTACACACAGACACGTTCACTTTTATAGATATACTAGCATTTCAGCCCGGCGTTGTCTAGGTATTTGGAGGTGTATGTGGAGAAAAAAAAAAAAAAAAGTGGTAGTAGGAAGGCAAGCTCGAACCCGTACTGTGAACGAGGAAAAGAATAGGAAAAAAAAATGACGTCTTTGCTGTTATGACCACCATCAAACCGGGAGTGACGTAGGTTTAAATTAAGGCTAGACAATTGAAAAGAGGGGATGACTTTCGAAAATATCGGCAAAAAAAGCGACTGCTCCCTGTAGAAAAGTGGCCAGTTAAAGGTGAAGATATTAATGTTTTTAGTCAATTTTTCAGTATTTGTTGTCTGAAGGGTCGAGCTTCAAAACGATACTGATCTTGTGAAAATTTGTCGCCTTTGTCGAAAGTTTTAGGTAGATATGCAAACATACATGCATGCATACATTTAAATATTGGTAGCTCAAATTTTCAACCTAAACCGATTAAAAAACTTGCCCTATCTCTGAATACCCTTTATGCCAAATTTCAAATGTTTAAATCAGAAATTGTCTGAGTAATTTGGTAGAGACCACAGAGATAAAAAAATTTTAAACTTTGACCCCTATTATGACCTCTTAATATTTTTAGGATTCAAATCAAGTTATTAAGTTAGATCCATGTCCAACGAAACTATATCTAAAATTTCAATTGTTTGTACCCAAATTTGGCGAAGGAGTTTGGTAGAGTTCTCAAAGGTCAAATCGTTGAACGTTGACCCCTTACCAGCTAAATTTCTGGCCGAAAACGGATTATCAAAATTTTCCCAAATCTCAGTACCCTGTATATCAAATTTCGAGTCTGTAGACTTAAAATTGACAGAGTTATTGCATGGGGAAATGTACACACCCACACACAGACACATTCCCTTTTATAGATGTATAGATTAAGTATGTGTTGTTGCACACTATTTGACCCTAATTAGATGCTTAGTATGGGATTTTGGTTTAATTTTGACAATTTAAATTGTCATAAATCAAATTTTGTTTGTATGTAGTAACTCCCTTGAACATTTGTGTAGATATTTTATAAAAAATATTAAAACTGGCAAATTTTCAGCATAATTTTATCAAGAACTTTTTAAAAGTTGTTAGTTTTTACAATTTTTCATCCCAATCAAGGCGTATTGCCTCTTGGATGTAAGCGACTACTATTATATTCAGAATCATGTTAAACAGGTTACTGTAGAGATGTATATTCACATTACATTTAAATTTCTGCAGATTAGTACAGTCAGGGAAGCAGGAAACATGGAAGGAAATTTCAAAGTCTAGCAGTTCAAGAAAAGAAACTATTAGAGTAGAAGGCTTTCCAGAATCTAAGGACCTCAACAGTAAAGGGGTGGGTTTTTGCTGCTTCTCGAATTAGTTGGAAGTATGTCGAAGGGGTTTGAGTGCTACGAGTCCATCAGAGCACATTCCATTAAAATACTTGTAAATACATGTTGCATCACGGAACAGAAACATAGACCTATAATTGGTTTTTCGAAACTAAAATTGTGTTAAATTGACAATATGAGTGAACAAGAAAGATGGATGTAGTTTGTTTGTTTTTTTTACAAAGGAGCCACCACTTATCAAGGCCTAAAAGCCACCACCCAAGGATACGAGTTAATAAATGTAAGGTGGTTTTAGTAATCATTAATGGTGTAGATGGGGTAGAATTTGGATTATTTCAAAGGATGGCTCAACAAGAACTTGTTTGCATTTGCCTTCAGGCTACCACATTGTAATCGGCTGGGAAGTAGGCCAATGGGACAGTGTTCCACATGTGGGTAGTTTTATGAAAGAAGCTTTGTTCATGGAATCTGCATTTAGAATTAGGTATAGATAGAAAGTGGAGAAAATTGTTGATAGTAATTGCAGTTAATCGAGTGTTCTTTGTGAAAATTTAGCAAGGGGGAACCATAAATTGGAGCTCAGTTGAGCACCTGCTATGAAAATAATGATAGAGCAGAGACAGGCTCGCAATGCCTCTTCTGTGGGAAAGAGGAGCATCACCTACTAGGTTTTGAAACCGGCTTTAAACTCTATTAAGCAAAATAGGGTGTGCCGAGCAGCTCCTGCCCAGACATGGCAACAGTATTCATTTTAGGATGCATTTTGCTCTTATACAGATAGAGAATTGCATCAGCAGTGTGATACCTACTGGAATGGTACAATGATTCAATCATTTTTCCAGCGATCTTGGCAACAGATTTGATGTATGTATTCCATTTCAGATCAGAAGTGAAGGTCAGTCCCAGAAGTTTGTCAAGACATGCTGCTTCTCCAAAACAAGAGCCATTCATTTCATTGGTGCCAGATGAGGTCAGAACGATAATGATTAAAAGAGAAAAGCTTGGTTTTAGATGCATTAAAATTAACCAGCCATCTTTTACTCCTTGTGTTTCTAAAGAGAAACTGTAGTATAAGTTATTAATATAATTAATTAAAAATGTTAGAATCGTTATTGAGTTGAAAAGAAAGGAATTAATTTCATTTTAATTGTTATGTATGTCAACAGATTTTTTCTATAATGGAATATGATTTGTTGGTTTTAAAAGTAAATTAGTCAGAGATGCACGGTAAATCAAGCAAAAGGTTTATAGTTCAATTTTTATAATTTTAGCCAGAGGAGAAATGTAGAAGAAAGAAATCTCTTTAAAACATAATAGTAAGCACTGCATTATTTTGTAAAAAAAACCCCCAAAAACATGAATATTGAACGGCGGTCATGATACGTAGGTTTGCAAAGGAAATGTATTTTTTAACCCTCTGCTACAATGAGATGAGAGATTTGTTTAAATGTCTACATTTAATAATGAATTTATGTATTTTGTAGATCGTTTATTTTATTTATCTCCTTTCCAGGAGATTAGACACAAGCTAAAGTGTGAATTTGACAAAAGTTTTTCTGTGGAACGAATTGGATTTGAACTTGGCACTCTTAAGTTTTTAGTCTGTGTCGTTAACCACTTCGCCATTATCACTTGTGTTTTAAGTTTATAATTTGTTACTTTCAATTACAACCGACAATGGGACTGCTGTATTGCCATTTGGTGAGTGGATCTGGACCATGCAGTAGTCTCTGGTGGGGCCTCTCGATGCCATACAAGTGGGTAATTGTTACGGCTTTACCTTTTCGTGTGCTACAAAAAAAAAAAAAATTTTCCTGTCTTTTTCTTTCTTACTTTCCCTCTCTGTACTGCTCTAACCAAGTATGCCGACCTATTCCACAAATCCCAAAACCTCAACATGAACCTAGAACCCCATATTCCAACGTAGACCCCTACTACCAGGTCTCCTTCTCCAACATCAGGGGTCTACGTTCCAACCTTCCAGAGGTTGAAACCCAATTACAGGAGACGAAACCGGACGTATTATTTCTAAGTGAAACTGGATGTCTTCAAGTCCAATGTTAACAAATTCCTAATGAACCTCCCCCTTAATTAAACACTTCATCTAATCTCCACACTAACGTAATGTACTTGCAATAACCCTTATCCCTGGGTGGCTTCCGGGCCTTGATAAGTGGTGATCACTGTGTAAAAAAAAAACAAAAAAAACTGCATATAATCAGATTGAGATAATATTCCAAATCACATATCTTATCAACATGATTATGTGGATTTCCATTCTTTTTGTATCCTGTCAGGTGACTAGCCATCTTCCTCATCTTCCATGTTCAGCCAAGAAATCGTTTTCACAAATAACCCAACAATGCTATAGGTAAAATTGCATTACATAGTATCAATAGGGCCCGTCGATTGACCTGATTACCTTCATAAATCATTATGAGCCAAGAGAGATGCAATGTTCTTAGAAAAGTATGCCATCACAGATTCCTTTCCACTTTTTGGTGAATCCGTTATCTTATAACATGTTGCAAAGAAAAAAAAAAGAAAAAAGAACAGGCTAGTTCGAATTAAGTATTAATAAGTCAGATTGCTGTTTGAGTTTGAAAATCCGGCAAGATAACTTTAGCACTAACTGAGATTAATTTGCTTAGCTAGTTTTGCTTCTGTTTGTCTAGCGCTATCAAGATGACCACAGGTTCTTCTTAATGTTCTCATTTGCTAGGACTGTATATTAAGTGTCATTTCACTAAAATTCTGAAAGCAACTCACTTTAATTTAAAATCTTTCTGCTGTCACATAATTCATCTGACCTATTAATTATCTATTCCTCTAGCTGGTCATACGACACTAATTATACTTAAAAAGTATATAACCGCTAAGTAATAGGCAACTATTTTACTGATTTCAATTTTATTCCTGAAACCAAAATCCTTTAATTTTTATGAAAATTATGTTAAGCAGAAAAAAAAAAAAAATCATGAACCCATATATTCCCCTCCCTCTTAAAGACTCTTATACTAACAAATCCTGATACCCTACATCTAGATAGCCATCCATCTCCACAACCACACTACGAAAAATAACAAAAACATAATTCACTCCTGCACTTGGGGGTCTTCAAATACAAAAACTCAACAAATTCTTATTAACAACTGCCCCATAAGTAATAATGAGTTCATACCATGAATCAGTGTTAGAACTCTCACCGTGTTCATCATCATCTTTTGGACAGCAATCATTCCCGTTCCATAAACTCTAATCCTTGAATGACTTTTGACCTTGATAAGTAGTGACCTAATAGTAAAAAAAAAAATCCATAAAGAAGCTCCTCTGACTAATTCCTGATACTTTTGCTGGTGATGGGGTATCCTACCGGATGCAGACTTGTATTCACTATTTTAGAGTCTCTGAACTGAGAGATTTTCTGGGATTTTAATATATACTGTGAAAGGAATATATTTATTTGAAGTAGCTGAGTGTTCTTCGCTACTTATTCATATAATACGCTGTAAAGAAGCTTACTAGATTATTTTTCCACATTTTTTCAAACTGCTCGACTAGTCGGTATTTATGGCTTAACCAGCTAATTATATTCTTGTGAGGCAGAGCCCGGATGTACACATATTCATTACATGAGGTTCTAACTGTCCCGTTAAGCACATTTGTTTGATCTTTCTTGCACTTGGTTCGCCAGGTATATTTACCAGGAATTCCTGAAATAGAATGATGGAGATTTTCCCAAAATTCAAGTTTCTTCCCATAATGAACATGACCTTGATATTTAGTTATCCTCTCCCTTTTAGCTTTCACCAGGGACACAAACCTTAACTAGAGTCGCCACTTTCCTCCTTTTGCCCATATCACCATGTTAGTTTTAACAGTTCAACAATCCAAGCACATAACTCTACTTGCTCCCTGTTGATTACAACTTTCTTCAAACCCAATATCAAATTCTTGTCCCATGTAAAAATCAGTTTATAATATTAATAGTGTTCCTCATCTTCTTATTAGTTATCATTTCTGTCTCATTAATCTTTATACTCGAGTGTCACTTGGCCTTGATAAGTGGTGACCTAAAACATTTTTTTAAACTCACATGCTAACCACTCCCTCACCTCGACACCTATATAGCCATTCATCTACACAACCACCCTATAAAATCCAAAATACTTTTCTCTACACCCACATGCTTCCCCCTCCTCACGGATTCATCCTGCTTCCACTAAAATTCCAAAGAGAGAGGAAATTATTACCAATTCCATAATTCTTCCAATAAGAAAAATGCAGAATGAAAGCTTTTATATATATATATATATATATATGAGTTAGTTTATTGGCAATCGATCGATCGATTTGATTGGCAACGATGTTGAAAGATAGGGAGGCAGTAAACGATCCGAAACTCTCAAATAGACTCAGTGCCAGTTTTTCAAAGAAACAGGAAGCCATTTCTACAGAAATTTTTCCCAAAAGGTTGAACTATTTGCTCATCGACAGAATAAGCGATGTCCAAAAAAAAAATAAATAAATAAATAAAATAAATCACTATTTCCACCCCTCAGGAATTAAATATGCCCGATTACAGATGGAACTTTAAGAAAGCCAATTTAAAATTAAAAATTACTATTTTGAGCATAGGAGGCAGAAGAATTTTGCCCGGATTCTAATTTCAGTTGGTTAATAATAAAAAAAAAAAACCTTGAGAGCTGCTGTGTCATTCAATTAGAACCAACTTGATTACAAGTTTTCAGTTAATGAACAACGGATAAAATGTGAACAATTATATTTTATACTAGTAGACTTACTTGGCATAGCCCGGATGTAAAATATGCTTAACTTAATTCATATTGTATTTATGAAAATACATGTTAAAATATTCATTAGTAATGTGATTGAGTTATTCCATTTTATGTTATTTTTTAGATAAGGATTGATTATTCATATTATTTGAATGCTTCAGGCTACTGTTCTCATCTGGAGTGTTATTTTCACAACATTTTAGTCGATGTAACCTCTGACCTTCTTCATGTGTATCTTGTTGAACTCTTGACTCTTTCTGTTGAACTCAGGAGTCTTTTTGTCAAACTTGGGAATCTGCACGCAATTTCAAGCAAAACCCTTTATTTGATTCACAGGACTAGCACGTTCTCATTCTGCCAGCCATGACAAGGTAGAAGTCCTAAAAAAGCCGCAATTGTATTTTGAATGTCACCCGCACTAAGGATTGAACTTTCAACCTCTAAAAGAGTGTAACTTACAACTGAATTTTACCAAGTAATGTATCCACTATGCCACATGTCCTTGCAAGGTACATAATATAATGATATTACACCAGTTGGATTATTCGGACTACTGTTCTCATCTTAGATATTAGTCTCATAACATTTTAGTTGATGTAACTTCTTAACCTTCTTTAGATGTCCACAAAAATTCGTCAGGCAAATTATTTATCATTAGATGTCCTGAACAATACAATATAGGTCATCTATCGCTGAGCATCTAATAAATTAACCATATCTGTGCTTCTAATTTTATTCTCTATTTGAAGTTAGTCATATTTTCCCTTTCATCATAAGATTCTAACAACTATTTATATTAAGATTTTGCAATATTCTCTTTGGAAACATAAAGAAAATCTTCTCAGTCTTAATGCATTTCATATCATTTAGACCATTATTCTCATCTTAGATTCTTTAGATTAGTATTCTCATCTTGAGTGTTATTCTCACAACATTTCAGACAATGTTATGTGTCAACCTTCTTCAAGTGTATCTTGTTGAACTCGGGAATCTTTCTGTTGAATTTGGAAATCTGTCCAGAATCTTGAACAGAACGCCTTATTTAATTTATGTGGGTAGTTTGTTCTCGTTCAATCAACCATAATTGGGTAGAAAATCTGTGGTGTAACGAATATAAATGCTAAGTAATAACTTTTTCTAATTGACAGTCTTTCAGGGAGTTGGAGATTGGTTGGTTGTTTTTGTTTTGCAGCATATCAACCCTTTTCAGGTTATTTAATGCAGAATCCAGTGATTTTGAAGAACAATTTTTTAATAGAATATATTTGCTTTTTTTTTCAAGTCGGTTTCTATTTAATCCATAGATCGGTTTCTATTTAATCATAGATCATCGGATATAGTTTAATAGTATATCCAGGACCAGGAGGTTGAAGGTTCAATGGTCAGAGCGAGCAATAGTAAAACTACAATAATGAATCACTTCAGACTTTTTACTAATGATGAAATGATGAAAGTCATAGAAATGATGAAATGATAAGTCATAGAAATGATGAAATGATGCAAGTCATAGAAATGATGAAACGATGAAAGTCATAGAAATGATGAAAGTCATAGAAATGATGAAATGATGAAAGTCCTAGAAATGATGAAAGTCATAGAAATGATAAAATGATGAAAGTCATAGAAATGATGAAATGAAAGTCATAGAAATGATAAAATGATGAAAGTCATAGAAATGATGAAATGATGAAAGTCCTAGAAATGATGAAAGTCATAGAAATGATGAAATGAAAGTCATAGAAATGATGAAAGTCATAGAAATGATGAAACGACGAAAGTCATAGAAATGATGAAATGATAAGTCATAGAAATGATAAAATGATGAAAGTAATAGAAATGATGAAATGATAAGTCATAGAAATGAAAGTCATAGAAATGATGAAAGTCATAGAAACGATGAAAGTCATAGAAATGATGAAATGATGAAAGTGATAGAAATGATGAAATGAAAGTCGTAAAAATGATGAAAGTCATAGAAATGATGAAATGATAAGTCATAAAAATGATGAAAGTCATAAATGATGAAATGATGAAAGTCATAGAAATGATGAAATGATAAGTCATAGAAATGATGAAATTCATAGAAATGATGAAATGATGAAAGTCATAGAAATGATGAAAGTCATAGAAATGATGAAAGTCATAGAAATGATAAAATGAAAGTCATAGAAATGATGAAATGATAAGTCATAGAAATGATGATATTCATAGAAATGATGAAATGATGAAAGTCATAGAAATGATGAAAGTCATAGAAATGATGAAAGTCATAGAAATGATGAAATGAAAGTCATAAAAATTATGAAAGTCATAGAAATGATGAAATGATAAGTCATTAAAAATGATGAAAGTCATAAATGATGATGATGAAAGTCATAGAAATGATAAAATGATGAAAGTAATAGAAATGATGAAAGTCATAGAAATCATGAAAGTCATAGAAATGATAAAATGATGAAAGTCATAGAAATGATGAAATGATAAGTCATAAAAATGATGAAAGTCATAAATGATGAAATGATGAAAGTCATAGAAATGATAAAATGATGAAAGTCATAGAAATGATGAAATGATGAAAGTCATAGAAATGATGAAATGATGAAAGTGATAGAAATGATGAAATGAAAGTCATAAAAATTATGAAAGTCATAGAAATGATGAAATGATAAGTCATAAAAATGATGAAATGATGAAAGTCCTAGAAATGATGAAAGTCATAGAAATGATAAAATGATGAAAGTCATAGAAATGATGAAATGATGAAAGTCATAGAAATGATAAAATGATGAAAGTCATAGAAATCCATTTTAAATTGAAAGTAAACTACATTGCCCGATGCAGCTAAGTAGAAAATAAAAGATTTGCATTAGAATGATTTAGTTATGTTATGTATGGCCCCCTCTCCACGTATATTTTTACTTTTATGAAAATATAGTTGCCCATCATGGTAATCTGAAAATGAAATAAACAACTTTATAACAAAATATTTTAAAAATTCAAAAGAATCAGAACTGTATCGGTAATTGTACCGGAAGTGAGAAAAATATTGGAATTGTTCGATCACTAGTTTAACCATATTAATCATTGATGTTAGGAAAAAGATAAAATTCCAGGGTTGAAATTAATTTAAAATTGAGAGCAAACGGCATTGCTCAAGGCATCTTAGTAGAACATCAAAGATAGCACACAACATAGATTTGAAAGTGACTTCCAACTGCCAAACACTATGTTCTTTCCACAGTCATTCTTTTTATAGAAATCGTTCCAAATTGAAGCCATTTGATGTAAGGAGCTAAGAAAAAAAAACTTTAACGGTCAAAAACCAAGCAATGATAAGTATTAGATGAGTAGAAGAGAAAAAGGGAGAGTGGGGAGAAAGGAAGAGGGAAAGATAAAGAGACGGATAGACAGAAATAAAGACACTGAAGCTTTAATAAAAATATGTTGCACTTTTACCTCAGGCGATGCTGGATAGCGATACTAGTCATATATAAAGGTAAAATCACTAGGTATGAAATTAAGAAATGATATTTCAATTCATCAGTAAACTTTTCCTTTTTTCGTGTGTGTTTCATGGCCTTTGATTGACAGAGAGAAAGAAAGATGAAGTAAAGAGAGATAGAAAAGTAGACAAAAAGAATACAACCTGTTCTGGGTTTTTGTTTGTTTTTCATATACAGAGTGTCCCAATAAAATGTATATACTCTTTAAATAACCATAAAACCAACATCTATATATGTAAAAGACAAAACGATCGCACGTGTTTTTGTATGTCCAGCAAAGGCTTTTTTCGTTGGGCTTCTAGGAGGGGATACTAGGTTTTAGAACTTTTTATATACTCCTTAGATTATAATATCTACGATTTGCAAACGGAGGTCGTCTCTACATTTATTTAGAGCGAGTTTTTTTTTTTTTTTAAACTGGTTTCCAGTGTTTGTTTGTCTTTCTCGTATAAATAAAGTGAAATTGAATGGAAATAAAAGTGATTCTGGGGAAATACCCTTCATATCAGACAATTGTTATTCATCAAGACACTGCCAGCGCGCCCCCTATTGTGGGGGAGCTGGTTTCCCCCACCATCTTGGGGAAACAGATAAAGTGAAAAGCTGAAAGCTTAACTGGCTTACAACCAAACATAAGTGCGTGATTTCATTTCTTTGCCTGCGCGAACTCATACACTTAACTTTCACTTTCTGCATGTCAACTTTTTGATCACTAAATTTTAATGCTTTTTGCTTCCTATGGCATCGTAGCATAGTGGTAATATCTTACGTTTTCTTTCACTTTCTTTTCCGTCACCACATCACAGGTTCAAGCCTGCCTGACTACTAACACTTTTTTTTTTTGTTTTTACACCTCCAAATACCCAGGCAACGCCGGGCACTCCTACTAGTTTATTAAAAGAAAGAAAAGTTTCATACATCAAAATACTGTGAACAAATATAGAAATCAGTTAATTATCGAAAGTGTTCAAATTGTTGGCCATTGTGGTTCATGAACAGCTGACAACGTTCACTGATTGAATTGAAAACGTCCTAATCAGTTCATCTTACAACGGTGGCTTTCAACTCATTCATTGTAGCTCGTTTTATGGTGTGAACCCTGTGTTTAATATGCCCCACCCACACAACCCGTACTCTGGTGGGTGGGTGGGGGGTCAAATCCAGTGAGCGTGGACAGTACTCGATACTTCCTTTTCATTTTATCTAACAGTTTCGCAGGTGACAATCAAGATATGCTCTTACGTCATGATGATAGTGGGGAAGTGCTCCATCCTGATGAAAGTGCCATTCTTTATTCCTAAACATCTCTTGGGAACATGGCATAGCATATTCATGTAGCAAGTTGAGGTAATTTAAAGAGTGTATACATTTTATTGGGACGCCCTATACATACTTTACTGAAATTTGGAACCCCTGAGTTATGCTAAGTTTATGAAGATGTATCCGTATGTGTTCATTGTATAAGCTGTGATTGTCTGCTCATTGTGCTAGTCCAAAGTCATTGCTCGATTCTGACATTAATTGCAGTTTAAATGCGGCCTCTGTCAGTGTTAACTAAGTTTTATTTTGATGGATTATACCGATTTGTTTTTCTCTACTGAACAACAGACTTGCAAATAAAAATTCTTAGTCTGACCAGGAAAAAAAAATTGCATCCCTTTCTCTCTCTCTGAAAAGCACACAGACTTGTTTGTTAAGTTAGAAGGTCAATCAACTGCCAGACCTCAGAAAGAAAGCTTTTACACCGCCTGCTCATCTGCTACAAATATTATATATATATATATATATATATATATATATATATATATAAATGCTAGTGTCATTTAGAGTAGACCAGACCACACAAATACCCACTTGAAAATGCTACACTGCTTTCAATCTTTGAATATCAAAATCCTAATGTATAGTATCTCTCTCATATATCTAACCGGCCAGTATTTTTAGCAAAGCTAAAGTGACTCATAACCACAACAAGGGACATCATATCTGTAGTATCATTACTTTCTGGGGGTTTCATCTATCAGTATGAAATCCTGTTTAAAGAAACTAACTTTTCTCAAAGAGAAATCAAATTGTCAAAAATTGCTCAAAAACTTCAGATCAGACACATTTCTCATTCCTTCTGTAGCCTATTTTCTCCTCACCAAATATTTCTCACCCTTCAGTAAGTCTGTTATTCACATGCCTTGCAACTATGCAACTCACTAAACATGCAACTGCCTTGGGCATGTTTACACTGCTAGTATTATATATTATTTATAGTGTGTTCATTTTAAAGATGAACAGTGCATTTTTCAAAACTATGTTACTTTTTTCCTTTTGATGGGCATGACATGAAGAATTAGATTACTACTTATCCAGGCCTAAAGGCCCCTCGAGGATAAGGGTTAGTGAGTGTAAGGTGGTCAGTGAGACAACAACGTAGTGATCAGTAGTGGCAGAAATTGAATAGAATTTGGGATAGATCAACAAAAATTCATTTGCATTGAATTTGAAGATGACCATGTTGTAATCAGCTCGAAAGCAAGTGTGCATTACAGAGTTCTATAGGTGGGCAGTTCAAAGAAAGAAACTTTGTTCATGGAATTTGTGTTTAGATTTAGGTACAGATAGAAAGTGGGGAACATTGTTAGTAGTGCTTTTAGCTAGACGAGAGTTTGTTGTGAATGTTTTACAAGGAGGCGGGGGGGGCATAGATTGAAACTCAGCTGAGCACTTGCCATGAAAATAATAATAGACTCGTAACGTCTCGTCTGTGAGAAAGTGATTTCAAGAATGGGAAAATGACATCACCGACTAGGTAAGCTACACAGAAAATATTCATGTTTCATTCCGGTAGGAAATCAAAAGACTTAATACACATTAGCGGATGGAAATAATAACCCATGAATATGACTAACAGCAGTTAGATATAAAAGCAATCACAAACTACATATCCATGCAATGAGCCAGATTATTTATTGGGGAGAATCAAACACGAATGTTTCTGCGTAACTTATTTTCCATAAATATATTTTTATACTACTGTTTTTTTTCTTCTTTTTTTTCGTTATTATTTATAACACATATTTTATTTTTGTCTTAAGCGTTTTTCATGTATCACTTATGTTTTGGAGTGAATCTAAACATATTCACGGACCTAATTTTTTTTCTCTCTGACTACACATGTCTTAACTGCAAACTTCTTGATAAATATAGTAAGTCTGACAGAAGATCTCCCTCCCCTCTTCTCTCTCTGAAGAAATATTCACATGAATTTTTAGTAAGAGACAATGTAATGTCTTGTAAAGAAAAAAGACAAGGATGTTGATCACCAAGAAACAACTTTAGCCGACTTGAGCAGGGTTTTCTACCCCCTCCTTCCGACCTCCCATGATCCAAAAAAATCAATACATGCATCAACCAAAATAGGCACAATAAATCAGATAATGAACGAAAATCCAATTTCAAATCACATTTTAGGTATGTAAGGAAGAAATTAACAAGATTGAGTATAAGACTTTTTTTTCTTTTCTTTTCGTCTGACAACGAAACTGCCTTTGATGAAACGAAAATGACCAAACTTGCAGAAGCTCAACTGACAAAAGTTCAAAGTCATTCTTCCGTTTACAACCAAAAAAAGAACTTTGTTCTTGAGGATTCCCCTTTCAGCAATTGATGCCGTTTCATCTCCTAACACACACAAATATATCTATCTCTATCTATTATTCAAAAGGAACTTTTTGTGCGCATATGTGAGTTCGTTCCATATAGACTCCGAAACGGCAGAGCCGATTTTTATGAAATTTCACACAAATGCACTTTATGTATCTGGTAGTGGTCTTAGATAGGTCTTGCATCGAATGTCTTTGTTAAGTATCGATAATCGAAAAAATCCGGTGAAAGAAGGAACAGGCGATTTTCACTAAAGTTAACACCTTATACATCACAAGTGCATTTGAGAAGTTTTATTACCACACAAGCAGAAAGCCTGGACATATAAAATCAATAATAGGTTATTTGATATGACAGAGGCACGTTGGAGATGAATGCTTCTGTCTAGAGCACAATTGAACCATGATACTTGACTTTTTCATTTTAAACTTAAATTTAAGCCATTATAACGCCACAAGCAAGAAGGCCTGACATATAAAATCAACAGTAGGTTATTTGATATGATGGGGGTGAGTTCAAAATAAATGTTTCTCTTTAGAGCACAATTGAACCAGAATACTTGACTTTTGTATTTTAAACTTTAATTCAAACCATTAAATAAACTAATTTTATAAAATCAACAGTCGGTTCTCTACAGTGCAATGTAGATTACAATGTATTGTGGACTAAGACACTGTGGGGGAAGCATGTGAAGCTTCCTCCTGGTGTATCATGATGGGTCCTCAACTGGAGCAGGCAATCAATCGATTGGATTAAAAAATGGGTGATTTTACCAATTTCAATGACAATAAAATTATGTTTGAAACGTTCGTTGATCATTATTCAATCCTGGGCAATGTCGGATTTCCCTGATAGTATATATATACATGTGCGTGTTAGAAAAATGTAACCCGTTGGATCACACATTGAGTTCGAGTTAGATTGTTTTAGTCAGGAAAAACTGAGTTTATAAAGACAGTTAAATTTTTGAAAATGAAAGGATAAAATGCCAAATTAATCTTTCTAATCGTTTGCTATCTCTCTTTGAAGCTATAGGTTAAATATTGTTAATACCCATGTTGATATTTTATACTGCTTTAAGAAATGCAATATATGTATATATGCGTGTGTGTTTAGGCAACATTCTTTCATTTCAGCAAATAGGCGTTTCCCAGGGCAAAAGTGTAATATATTTCTATTAAATCTTCTGTCTGTCTACCCCTCTCTATCAGTCTCTCTACATTTCTCTTTTCCAATCACCTTCCCCACCTCTTTCTCCTCCAACCAGTACATTGTTCTCTCTGGTCATACAGACAACCCTCTATCATATAGATTTCATGAGAAGTGAGTCAGCATAGGAGAAGTAACTTTTTATAAATAAATTGCTCTCCTTTTAGTACATAAAATGGTTAAAATAAACTGACCTCCCTGTTGAAATCCGTACCAATTTAGGGTCAAAGGAATATTGTTTTTAAATTTTAGATATTATTCATCCAAAGCACGAATATACCAACTTGATGGTGATGATGATTTGCAAATAAGTGTGTCAACCAAATAAAAATATTTGAAAATTCAGGTTGTCGAAAATTTCTTCAATACAGGACCCTGCTAATTACAACTTGGTCATCTTCACACCCAATGTCAATAAATTCCTGTCAAAATCACCCAATAAGTAATAATCAGTTTATAACATTAATCAAATTGAGTACTTCCACAGTATTCCTCCTCTTTTGGCTGTTAATCTTTCCATCTTATTAACCTTCATCCTTTATCCATCTCAGTATTAATAAGTTGTGACCTCCCAAAAAAAGGGAAAAAGCTGTATGTACTCTTATGAAGTAAATAAAGGGTTCACTCGAAATTCTGTCCAAATTCCCGAGTTCAACAGAAACATTTCAGAGTTCGACAGGATACACCTGAAGAAGGTCGGAGGTTACATTGGCCGAAACATTGTGAAAATCACAGTCAAGATGAGGACAGTAGTCTAATGAATCCAAATAATACGAGAAAAAAAAATTATTTCGACAATGTTAGCCATCTTCTGAAGAAATTTCAAAACATGGATATAGTTCGATCAAATGCAGATGTAAAGAGATCTTTATCGCACTAAACAGAAAATAAAATCTTTATTTTTAAAAATTCTTTAATTGACTCAAATAGAAATGTTTTCTCAGTTTTATTTTCCAGACTAAATTTGCCAGTAAAAAAGAAAAAAAAAACATTTTAAGAAAAAGCATTCTAAAGTGTGTGTGTGTTTTTAATGAAAAAAATAAAAACTGTGGAGGGTTTTTTTTTAATCCTACTTTTCATTTTAAATGCAGATGTTTAATCTATGGATTTTGTTGAGATCCGTAGAAGGAGAAGAAATTAAAGTTCCACAGCACTGGAAACAAGAAAAGCAATGGAAATTCTGAAAACTCGAGTTTATTGAATTCCACACAATGAATTTTGGTAATGAGTGATAAAAACTATCAAAAAAACATGTTCTGTTTTTTTTTTGTGTTTTTTTTTTGTGTTTTTTTTTTGTGTTTTTTTTTTGTGTTTTTTTTTTCACATTTTTTAAAGTTTACCATATTTTTATGGAATGAAAATTGTGCAAACATTTTTTTTCTGCTTTTCTTTTGGATAATATAAATTCCGATAATTCGGGCCAAGATCACAGTATAGTATCTGTTCTGATGCTACACTTCATATTATCTGTCCTCGGTCAATGGAGGAGAAATCCTTCATGATTGAGACAATTTTTATCTTTGTTTCTATCCAGAGTGCCTCTCTCTGGAGAGCTGGATTTTCCCCGCATTAAAAAACGACTTTGTGTATAACTCTGTCCTCGTGGGGAGCCAAGTAAATAGGAACATAAATTCTGATAAATCCAAAGAAAATGTACGAGAAAAGGAGACAGATAAGATGAGAACGGGAGAAAGAGAGAAAAAGGGTGAGGAAAGAGGAAGAAAAGACAAAGGGAAATAGAAAATAGATAGAGAGAAAGGCAGAGAGAAGGAAAGGGGAAGAGAAGAAAGAGATGTGAGAAAGAGGGGGAAGAGAGAGAGAGAGGAAGAGAGCAGGAAAGAAAGAAAGGGAGAGAAATTCTAATAAAGGAGAAGAAATAGGACAGGAGGAGGAAGAGGGGCAAAAAGAGAGAGAGAGAGAGAGAGACAGGGGTGAAAAAAGACAGACAGAGGGATGAAAGAGAAAAACAGAGTGGGTGGGTTAAAAAATGAGCAGAAATTATAGGAAAGAGAAACAAGAATGAAAACTGAAATATTTGCAATTAATTTTCTAGCAAGCAAACGTAATTAACAAAATTATTGCAAACAAACCAGCCATTTTGGTTAATCTTTCAATTTATGGGCAAACACAAGAACGTGTCACACACATTGACAGACAGCAGGCCTTTTAGCATTTCAGTAGTCAGTTGCAACTCTGATAAAAAAAACAAAAAAAAAAACAATAATAAAAGTAAAAAATTTTGTGCAGTTATCTCTATATTAATAAAATGTAATTTCTTTTCGTGTGTTTGAGTCTCTCGCCTCTGCGTGACTTACACAGTGTTTTATTCATTTACCATCAATTGATTGCTTATAGAAATAAAAATGTTATAAAATGAAGTACTGAAACGAAATTTTAAAAATTATAAACAAAAACAAAAAAATTTAATCTCCCAAAATCCATTTCCGTTTTTTATAAACACAACAAGTCAACCATTTTCATTTTTTGTTAATAGCTGAAAAATTTTTTAAAAAATTAAATGAATTACTTCTGCAACTTCTCTAAATTTCAAATGAATTTGGAATCATTTAAACTGAATTTAAAAACATAATCAAGTCCTCAATTAAATGTTTAAAAGTTTTGAAAAGTATTTACATTGAATAATTTTTATAAATGGAGAAACCCTTCTAAACTGAGACAATTTTTACTTTTGTTCCTATCCAGAGTGACACTTTTTGGGGAACAGGATTTTTCCCCACATTAAAAACTGACCTTGTTTAACTCTGCCCTCGTAGGGAGGTAAGTAAATAGGAACTTTTATAAATGGAAAAGATTAAAACAATTAGTTATAGTTTCATTTTTACCGATATGGTTATATTTTTACTGATATGGTTATATTTTTACCGATATGGTTATATTTTTACTGATATGGTTATATTTTTACCGATATGGTTATATTTTTACTGATATGGTTATATTTTTACCGATATGGTTATATTTTTACTGATATGGTTATATTTCTTTTATCTCCATTTGAGAGACATTTACGCAGGCTGTTTGTATACCTCATCATCAGCGTTTCTCTTTCTTATTTCCCGGCAACTTCTAATATAATAATACAAAGACAAGTTTCACAACAGTGTCGTTATTGGTCCTGAGTACATGTCCAGACCATCTGAGCTACCATTCCCTCATTTCAATCAATATGATCTTGCTTTCAGAATATTCTCATTGGAGACATGGTCGAGCACTTAATTCTAGACATCAAGCAGAGCGTTTTGGTTTCCACAACGGCGAATATTCCTTGTTGTTGGTAAGCATTCAGAGTTGTACAAAGTGACACATATCACAACTGTTTGGTAGATCTTTTGCTTTAGACAGTTGTTGATCCTACAGCCACAGAGAATGATGATGATGGTGGTGGTGGTGGTGGTAGCGGTGGTGGTGTGCCACTTGAGCCACGTCGTTTCGCTGCATGCAACAACTTTGTCGAGGACGTTGCCATTATGATAAAGTTATCTACTGAGATGTTAAAGGTTGTACCTAAATAACATTTAAGCTGACACATTAAACTTTAATTCTAACTAGCCATTTTTTAATTGTTATAGTTGTACCACGTTATTGGCAATATAATAACGTACTTCATTACAGTTTATTCAAAAAAAAAAAAATGATGTAGTCTCACCCGGCTAACTACTAATATGAAAATATTTAGTACTTGTGCATTTTGGTTATTTTGGACAATTTTTTACTTTCATTTTTGAAGAAATCCTTTTAATACAAGGGAAGACAAATCAAGAAGACGTTATTGAAAATGTTCAGTTTTTGTGTAACTTTTAGATAAAAACAAAACTAACACAATAACACAACATAAAATATTAATTAACTGAACATTTATGGAATTAAAATCAAATTAAGAAAACTCTGAAAGGTTTAATTTATTACGAAAGTTTAAATTTTGTAAAAAAAAAAAAAAAGGTTTGTTTTCTCCCAAAAAGTCAGATGCATCCAACATGGCTGTTCAAAACTATTCGTAAATTCTGTCATACATTTTCATACAAAGAAAACTTTCATTTATTTCAGAATTTTCTTAATTTTATTTTAATTCAATAAATGTTCGGAAAATTAATGTTTTATTTTGTGTTATTGTATTATAGAATTTTTTTTTTTGTTTTTAAATAAAAGTTACGCAAAACTTTCACATTTTCAGATCAGGTTTTCTTGATTTGTCTCCCCCTATTCTGAAAGGAGTTTTTTTTTTTTTTTAAATGAAAACAAAAATATTATTAAAAATAACCAAAGTGCACAAGTGCTAAACATTTTTCACTTATGACCGAAAAATCAAAATCGGAAAGAGGAACAACTCCTGTTTTTATTGTAGTATCACTAAAAATTTCCTTTTTTTTTTTTTTTTTAAATATAAACAAATAAAAATTAAAAAACAGAAATGTGAATAGTCAATGACAAAGAAAGCTGAAACCTTCATGAGTTTCCCAAAAGTGCGTGTGTATATGTGTGTGTGGAGGGCAACACATAAAGCACAAACAACTACAATCAGTTTCAACTGAGAAAGTAAAAATAAAGAGAAAGACATGAAGTGCCCATGTGGATGGAAAGAGACAGGAAGTCATTCTTTGATCAAACGAAGTCAGCAAATTCCCCTACTCCAGCATCATTTGTTTGAAGTCTTAGCTTTCATGGTAAAATTGAAATTTTCAATTTTCAGAGAGAACTGTTATGAGAGGGAAAAGAAAGGTAGGCAGGAAAAAAAAGGGAGAAAGAAAGAGGAACAGAGGAAAAGACAAAGATAAAACGAAGCAGAGAATAAATAAATAAATAAAATCTAACCAAATAGTAATGACAAAATAGGGAAGTAAAACACTAACGATTTGTCAGAAATAAGCTCTTCATTATTAAAAAAAAAAATACAGATTTCGACCAAAAAGTAGAGAACACCCAATCATGCGAGACTATAGCAATTTAATGGAAAAAATGAAAAAAAAAAAAAAAAAAAAAAAAAAAAAACCAGAGAACCTCCATCCTTGCAAACTAAAATGACTTGAACCTTTTAAAGTTATACAAGTTAAAGCCAAGCATATCAACTATGGATTCCACAGTTCGGATGGACACATAGCAGGCAAACATCATTATCAGTAGACTATACACTTTAATTACGATATAGACAAGAAAAGCGATCACATGCAAGGGGAAGTTAGGTCGAATAACACTAACAAGACATCTCTGATGACGACATAGCCATGGTCACAAAGGAAGGCTATGGAAATCTATTACAAGAGGCATGCCATTTAGCAACGAGGCATTCAACCAACACAGGTTTATCTTTCTCTATGGTCTCCACAGCAACTGATCAAATGATCCGTGGGCCAGGGTGGCATATCGTGTGATATATTTATCTTATAATAATATCTTCTTTATTGTTCTATCCGATATCCATCAGCGCAATCTGCTTGTATGATTTATTTAGAGAAAGGTTGGGATATTTTTGAAAACTCAATTTTATAAATCTATTTGGTTAACCATGCCCCTGCTGAATCAGTGTTTGTTATACATATTACGAGCAGGAAGACCCAACGTTGCTCGGAATTGAATGAGGAACACTACTACAGACCTTTTTCACTATGATCGTAACACAATATTTCGTTTTTTTAATTTTTTTATTGTTCCCTCTTCCAGTTTCGTCTCCTAAAATAGCTGAAAGAAAATGAAACGTTGAAAAACTTTCTGAATTAGCGTCCTATACATATGGCATAAATTTCATTAAAATCAGATATACGTTTTTGAAGTTTTAAGGGACTTCTGCTCCATGGATCACTTAAAGGAATGGCGAAAAAGTAGGAACAAAAACAAACAAAGACAATATTTGTTCATTCTCTTTCTTTACCATTCCGGTATTCTGCTTTACTACCCTAGTCTTCATAAATGTCCACATACTTATTTACCAGCAATGCTTCAAGTAGACTACCACTCTCTGATTATAATATATATATATATATATATATATATATATATATATATATATATATATATATATACTAGCAGGGCGCCCGGCGTTTCCCAGTCATAAAATATGCATAAATATATTTTAATTAATGCAGAATTCTTATTTATAGTTTATAATAAGAACAGAAATACCGTAGGTATTAAACGTAACGTTACATTCCTAAAAAAAAAAAAAAAAAAATGAAGTAAAAAAAGAAATGAACTAAAAAAAGAAAACGGAAAGAAACTGAGACATGTGCATGCGAGGTCACTTCTTGTAAGTAAAAAAAAAAAAATACTCAAGCTGAGATTGAGACCAAAACCTCAAGTGAGTCAAGTACGATAACCATTAGACTAGCTTGCCTTGCTCTTTAAAAAGTGTTTTTCAAGTCTATTTATTCTTAACATAAGGAAGCTGTTATGATTCACGACCACGCATGCGCAGTCATGAAACAGTTAACAAAAAGATAAACTGTGATGGTTTCCACATACCAATATTTCAATTCTGACCCTCTAGCAGCCCTCTTTTCCAGATTAAAAATTAAAAGATTAAAAAGTTTTCCACGTGTCTGAATACTCTATATACAAAATTTCAAATCTGTAGATAAAAAATTTGTTAAGTATATAGGTTGAGAAATGTCTGCGCACACACACACACATTCTCACTTTTATAGATGCATACATAAATGCATACATATATATATTTTTATAAATAAATATTGACAATTATTTGTATACTTACAGACACTAGTGTTTTATGCTTAAGCAATCATCAGTGTAAGAAGTGATAATTATTGTTAGTTGGGAGATTCGAACTCAGTCACAAAGTCAACCTTGACTTCGAAGGATAGCTTTTTACCAGCACTTAGCATAGAGATTGCGAGAAACTAATGACTATATATATATATAATAAAGCTCAACATCTATGTGTGTGTTTCTGTCTGTACATAAAAAGACTCCTATATGGTTTGCTATTATACTAAACTGACCACATACAAAGATGGAAGAGGTATCAAGGGGCAAAAATTTGTATGATAAAGTTACTCCCGTCCAATGGAGTCCTATGCATGCTCACACCGTTTCATGTAGAGCTACCAAATTTGACAGGATAACCCAACATGGAGAGGGGAAGGTTTTGAAGGGTTACACCGTTCACTCCCAGGAGGGAGTCACTTTTAACTGGACACCCTGTGCACACTCACACCGTTTGATTTACACTCATAGAGTTACCAAATATGACAGGATAACCCACCATAGGGTGGGAAGGGGTTTTAATGGGTTATACCACTCACCCTCACCAACAGGGTGGGGGCCCAAGGGGTGTCACTTATAAATGGGAACCCTATGCACACTCACACTATTTGATATTGAGCTAGCGAACTTACCATGATAACTTCACCAAGGGGAGGGGGGAAGTTTTACAGGTTACATCATTCACTCTCACCAATGGAGGTGGGGTCCCCATGAAGGTCACTTATAATGGGGAACTTTAATTAGTGTTTATATGTTTGTGTCAATAAAGATTCTCACTATACCCCCTCATATTCGTTTGAGGAGGTTGTTTTGGTTCTGATACCTCAAAAGTTTGAAGCTATTTCTTTACACCCACATAATCTGTCATACTTTCATGAATCAAAGTTCACTTTTCGAAGATTCTTTTTTTAAACCAGTCAATGACAGGTACTTCTGCTTATATATATATATATATATATATATATATATATATATATATATATATATATGTGTGTGTGTACACATGGCACAATCACATTGATACACTGGATCTCTCTAGATCACTGAAGTCAAGCAACCTTGAGCCTGGCCAGTACCAGATTGGTGACCATTTGGGAAGGTTAGGCGCTGTATGTACTGCACAGTCGTATAAATTTCCAGGTTGGTATCTGGAGATGCATTAATTGAATGGGAGAGATACACCCCCAGTCTTCACTAAGATATGTTTCTAGGAGAAGGTAACTCTGATGTAAAAACCTGCGGTCTACTGTATACTCTGTCCTGTGGCAGTCATCTGCACCAACAAAGGTTAGCAGTAATACCAAAAAGTGTGGTTGGTTCTACACAAAGCCTTCACCACTATAAACAAATCATCTGTGTGGATTTCTGAGCGACTTAGTTGTTGTGGTGGAAGCTCATATGTCGAAATCGACGGGAAGAGTTCATTTATATATATAACATGTAATTATCCACAGAAATGTTATTTGCTGTCTACGGTTTATCAGAATAGCTAGATATAGCAACATTCAAAACCGGAAACTCAGTAACTGAAGCAGAGCACTCTACCACTGAGCCACATAAACTCGTTAAAAGTGGAAGATTTATACCACATACAAATGTTGTCATTTATGCTATTGTTTTTGAGATAAGTACTAGTCTAGCCACAATTAAGAGATGGGATACAGCAAAACTATCTGTGAGTGGATGATTATATATTTTAAACCATGACGTTTTTGATTTAAATTTTTAAATAGTCATTCATAGAAATCACAACAAAAACAAATTTTGACCCTTTCCCCTCTGATATTGTAACCTTCTGCCAGAGTTAACCACCGACTACGGAAACACAAATTAAAGACGGCAATTAAAATTTTATTTTGTTTTTCTATTCTTGAATCCTCGTTTGGAAAATGGAGATGTATTTCTGATCCGTCTTCCTTTCCCTCGAAATTGCAGGAGACAAGCGAAAATATAATTGCCGTCATTAGAAATTTCTTAAGCCAACTTTGGAAATAACAATTTATATTCGAAGATCTTAGAAGATATTAGAAGAATCAATTGGTTGGAAGAAGAATCGGAAAATTCTTCAATCGTCTTCATATTAATAAGACAAACCACCGGAAAAAGATCGCTAAGATGCCAAATTAGAAAGAGATGTTCCATTTTACACCAGTTGTACTGCGACACACAATAATCATATGCAAATATAAAAAGACAAAAGGCCTTTCTGCAGTTTTAAAAACAATGGATACCTATTGCAAGGGTAGCCTGCATAGAGAGTTTATTGTAAGGCATGGGTTGCGCAATCCCAACCGCACATATTTTCAATCAACATTGCTTGAGCCCAGTGGAATGGAGAAATCCAGGACTACCGGAAACACTGCAGAGAAAGATTGGTGTGGCATAATAGAATGTTCAATAATGGGGCGAGAGACCAGGGTTCAATCCTCAATCTAATCATACCAAAGATTAAAAAAAAAAAAATAGTAATTGATTCTCTTTTGTTAAGCACTCAACATTATAAGGTCAGAATCAAGGATATGTGAAATAATCCAGAGAAAAAAAAGCAGCGTCCCCTTTCTACAATTCAGTGTAGTAGCTAGTTAAAAAGGAACCTTTGGAACAACCTCGACTACAGTCAACCACTTTACTTACTTTTAGACTAGTTGCACAACCAAAGCTTGAAAGTCTAGTCTGCCCTACTATTTACTCCCTAGCTGGATGGAGAATAAATGCATCTATGCACTTTTCCAATTGAATTGGTTGGAATAGAATTTCAATATTTGCAAGTTTCTGCAGACTTCTAAAAGCGCCATTTACAAATTCTATCTCAACTGATCCAATGAAGAATTTACTTTTGAATTTTTGAATTTTATAATACCGTGGCGAGATCAGTCGACATTTTCCTGTAAACTTTAAGGTATTTTCAACTTTCTGTCAACCCCTAAACATTTTAACACAAGTCAGCATCTCTTTTCACCTTTCATCTTTTGTATATAAATTCTATTTTTTATTTTAAGTTCCCTTATTTTTTACATTCATCCTCTAGTTTTTTATGATTTCGCACACTTATTACTTATTTTTTTTTACCCTTTATTATTTATTTTTTTTTATCCTTTATTATTTATTTTTTTTACCCTTTATTATTTATTTTTTTTTACCCTTTATTATTTATTTTTTACCCTTTATTATTTATTTTTTTTACCCTTTATTATTTATTTTTTTTACCCTTTATTATTTATTTTTTTTTACCCTTTATTATTTATTTTTTTTTACCCTTTATTATTTATTTTTTACCCTTTATTATTTTTTTTTTTTACCCTTTATTATTTATTTTTTTTTACCCTTTATTATTTATTTTTTTTTTACCCTTTATTATTTATTTTTTTTACCCTTTATTATTTATTTTTTTACCCTTTATTATTTATTTTTTTTTACCCTTTATTATTTATTTTTTTTTTACCCTTTATTATTTATTTTTTTTACCCTTTATTATTTATTTTTTTACCCTTTATTATTTATTTTTTTTTACCCTTTATTATTTATTTTTTTACCCTTTATTATTTATTTTTTTTTACCCTTTATTATTTATTTTTTTTTACCCTTTATTATTTATTTTTTTTTACCCTTTATTATTTATTTTTTTTACCCTTTATTATTTATTTTTTTTACCCTTTATTATTTATTTTTTTTTACCCTTTATTACTTATTTTTTTTACCCTTTATTATTTATTTTTTTTACCCTTTATTATTTATTTTTTTTACCCTTTATTATTTATTTTTTTTTACCCTTTATTATTTATTTTTTTTTTACCCTTTATTATTTATTTTTTTTTACCCTTTATTATTTTTTTTTTTTTTACCCTTTATTATTTATTTTACTTTTATAACGTGTTACTTTCATTGGACCCTAATTGATTAATTAGCCAATGAAATATAATAACACATAGTAAATACTCCCAAAAGCGTATTCCATCCTCTATTGTCTAACACAACTAAAGCCCCTCTATAGCATACTTAAAGTACCATGATTATCTAATAGTCCACTAGAGAACTCTCTCTCCCAATGTATAATCCTATACAAGATTCTCTAACATGCCTATTTCAAGACGTCACATCTTTATCTTGTTACCTAGCACACCCTCTTCTGATGAGAAGCATTAGGTTTTGAAATGCCTGGCATAAACAGCATTCATAACCCCTACACACTATTGTATTTTCGTTTTAAATTGATTAATAAATCTGTATAAACTAGTAGATATTTTCTATTATTAATATATTTTCCATGTATATATATATATATATATATATATATATATATATATATATATATATAAATCTGAGTAGTGTTTTTTGTTTATATCCGTTAGAAGCGCTGAGTGAAATCTATATTTTTATAAAGTAATAGGGTTCGTGTGTTTCTGTCTGTGTGTACAGCTCTCCATCATCAACGAAATATAAAGGAGGTAAGAGGGTAGATCTCTCCTGGTAGTGAAACATTAGAACCCATTTTAGGATGTTTCTGTTATAGGAGCCATAAGAATCTTTGCCTAATTTCTTTATATACTATTCTACAAACCACCCCCATATCGAATGACTTATGCTCATTTGCATATCACATTATATTAAATCTCTTTAACTAATTACCTCGACCTTATTACATATTGGAAATATTCTAATCATTTCAACTGTACTATTTACAAAATCTATTTAACATTTAATCTATCTATCTATATATCACATTATATTAATTCTCTTTAACTAATTACCTCGACCTATATATCTATTAAAACAGAGATGTGTGTGCCACAGACGATTTCTGATTGGTTAATCCAATAATCACATCTCCTAAAAAACAATCGTTTCTACGCTCTTACCTTTACCAGAAAATATTATGGCTTTATTTATTGTCCATCTTGGAAGGGTTTAATTTTTTAATAACGTGTTATTTACAAATTAAAAAAATACGAAACTATTATACGAAACTAAACTACACGAAACGCGCACACACGCACACACACACGTTCACTACCGTCACGTTGTTATGGCAACCAAACCCGCTGACTTTTGGCCTTTTGGTCAAGATCAAAGTGTAGTATCTGTTCTTCAGATGCTGCACTTCATTTTCTTGTTCTCTTTCGTTAGAGGAGAAATCCTTCACGACTGAGACAATTTTTATTTTTGTACCTTTTCTCCACGTTAAAAAACGACCCTGGTGTCTAACTCTGTCGCGTGGGGAGGCATAGTAAATAGGTACATAAACAGTAAACACACACAGTAAATGTGATTTTCTTCATTTTCTCATTTCACTCGTGGTCTTAAATTCATTTCGGGTTTGTATTACTGTACACATAGATTCGAATAAGTTGCCAAAAAACAAATATATAACAAATAAATGTTATCAAAGGCAAGATAAATTACTTTCTACCAAACTGGATATATTTTTCGTGTTTTTATTCAATTTAACATGTTTATTCAGCTCGAAAAGCATACAGTGTTTACCGATGTATTGGAAAATTCAAGATGGCGGCCGATTCTCTCTTTAACACGATAAGTTTGGAAAAAGGTGTAATAAATAAAAAACCGGTTAAAATACTGTTAAAAACTCGCTCAATATATGTTACCGTGACATAGGTTGACATATATTCGGCGGGTTTTTAATAGTATTTTGTATAGTTTTTTATTTATAACACCTTTTCCCAAACTTACGGTGCTAAAGAATGTGTGAGACGCCATCTTGAATTTTCCAACACATCGGTAAACACTGTATTCTTTTCGAGCTGAATAAACATGTTAAATTGAATAAAAACACGAAAAATATATCCAGTTTGTATCGGTCTTTTACCTTCTCTGCAGAAGTACAAAAAAAAAAAAAAAAAAAAACGGAAGGTACTTTTACAGAATGTTAAACTAACCCTAACCGATGTTTTATGTTTAGTTTAGGAAAAGTCAGAAGAAACAAAAGTCATTATTGCATGAAATATACGTATTTAGTTGAAGTATTGTTTATGTCAATTCTTTCGAAGAAATTTAGCAAGAATACCTGTAAACCAGGAAATCGGTAAAATGTCATCATGGATGAATACTTGTCTATTATAATTTCTACCCTTGACAAAAACTTAGTCATAACAAAAGAGATTTATTGTTCAGATTGTTTTTGAGATTGATTTCTAAAAAGATATTTTATAAATAAAATCGATTTTAAAATTAAAGACTTAAATTACAATAATTGAATTTAAACATTCTTATTTCAATATTTGGCACATAACACCTGCAAAAATGATCACAATGTCAGGATTCCATTTTATTTCAGAATCGATGGCAAATTGTGTAGATTGATATCTCATTACATTAAATACTAATATTTAACATTAGTTTATCATTTAAGCCGATAAAAAGCCCTTTTTTTTTTTCGAGTCATAAAAGGATTTGGAGTTTCCTAATCAACCTTTCGGGTGCAGTTGCACGCTCTCAAAATAACTAAAGTGTTGGCTTTAAAAAAATTGGTTCATTAAAACTAAACAGGTTTAGTTTTAATAAAAAAAAAAAATTAAAAAAAAATCGCTTTGGTAATTAGATATGTCGTATGGTTATCCCTAATCGCTGAATAAAACCGCTAACGAGTTGAATGATTACGACATAAAATTAAACTCGGGTTCCTGAAACGGAAACTTCGTTTGTTTTTGTTTTTTTCTTATCAATATATTTACATTGTTATTTTGTTTTCATTTTCAATCATTCGAACAGTTTTCTTTTTCAAGTAATCCAAGTTACAAAATTCCCACTGTTTACTATGCTAAAATCACAATGACTAATGTATACCTATTAACCCTTATCCTTGAGTGGCCTCTGGGCCTTGATAAGTGGTGACACCCATGTAAAAAAAAAAAAAAAAATCACTCGAACAGTTTTCTTTTTATAATGTACAGTTTTAAAAGTTTAAAAACTATATAGTTTTTACTTCAGGAAAATTAATGGGTCAGTTTTTACGATGTGCCCTGTTAAAATACTGTTAAAAACTCGCTCAATATATGTTACCGTGACATAGGTTGACATATATTCGGCGGGTTTTTAATAGTATTTTGTATAGTTTTATATTTATAAAACCTTTTCCCAAACTTACAGTGTTAAAGAGGGTGTGAGACGCCATCTTGAATTTTCCAACACATCGGTAAACACTGTATGTTTTTCGAGCTGAATAAATATATTACATTGAATAAAAACACAAAAAATATATCCAGTTAGGTAGGAAAGTAACTTATCTTGCCTTTGATAACATTTATTTATATATTTGTTTTTGACTATTTTTTCGAATCTATGTGTACAGTAATACAAACCCACGATATGAATACTCACGTTGTTATATATATATATATATATATATATATATATATATATATATATATATATATAAATGAGATTATAGCAGTTAAAAAACATTTTTAAAACACGCACACACCTTTTTCAAAGTGATCAGAAATCGTATAAAAGTAAAAAGGGTAAATTTTTACTTACTTTCCAACTTAATCACCTTTAACGTGACTTTTACAGTTTTTTTTTAAATGGAATTCATTTACCGATACAAAAGAAATGATAAGTAAATAAATCCATAAATAAATATTATAAATGGTTTATTTTAATACTTGCCAGGATGCGGAGGAAAATGAATGAAGGGGGAAGGGGAATAAAATAAAAACATTTTGGAAACAGAGTAAGTTTGAAAGAATTGCTTTGCACAGAAAGAAATTAATGAAAAAATAAAATTAAAATTTCTTTTCTTTCTTGATTTTTGTTTTAGTTTTTTATGAAAAAGGAAGTCAAAATTAAGACTATAAAAAACAATTTTTATTAAGAGCGAACCTCAGTCGTCAGGTCTGTAAACAAAAGACGTGGAATAATAAATGTTTTCTAATACAAATTGTTTTTACTTATGTGTACATTTGTCTCTTTGAATTTCGTTTGTTTAATATATCGGTTTGCAATATAATTTTGTCATTCTGTCAGACTCAAATTTTAAATCTATATATCTATAAAAGTGAAAGTGTGTGTGTGTGTGTGTCTGTGTACATTTCCCTACGAAATAACTCTGTCAATTTTTAGTCTACAGACTCGAAATTTGATATACAGGGTACTGAGATTTGGAAAAATCTATGTGATCGGTTTTTAGCCAGAAATTTGGCGATTAAGGGGTCAAAGTTCAACGATTTGAGCTTTGAGAACTCTACCAAACTTCTCCGACAATTTTGGGTCTACACACTTGAAATTTTAAATATAGCTTCCGTGGACATGGATCTAACTTAATAACTTGATTTGAGCCCAAAACAATAAATTTTCAGGGGTCATAATAGGGGTCAAAGTTTAAAAAATTACCCTCTTTTTTTGCTCAGCATACACCTCCAAACACCCGGGCAACGCCGGGCACCCATGCTAGTATTTCATAAAAACCCCGCAGTTAACAACATCACGTGGACTCTTCATCGAACTATCTTCTACTCAACATCATGTCAAAGAAAAAGAGAAAAAAAAGAAAAAAAAAAAGATAGACAAAGGAGTCTTACTCCGAAATATATTTCTTAACAAATAAACACTCATTTATTTTATAAAAAATTTCTCATTGCAGTTTTGGCTTCAAACGTATTTAATACATATTTTATTCTTCAAATTTCACTCAGCGCTTCTAATGGATATAAACAAAAAACACTACGCAGATTTTCAAAATGCGTGACCACGCGTCACCTATCCGGCTTCATAAAATCTCCACGTGGACTCTTCATCAAACCATCTTCCACTCGAAAAAGAGAAAAAAATTTTTTTTAAATATTGACAAAGGAGTCTTACTCCGAAATATATTTCTTAAAAAATAAACACTCGATTATTTCATAAAAAATTTCGCGTTGCAGTTTTAGCTTCAAACATATTTAATACATATTTTATTAATAAGGCCAAACTATTTGCAAAGAACTTTGCAGCTAATTCTACCCTATGCGACGAAGGCCATCAACTCCCCATATTTCTTCCTATAACACAGAACAAGCTAGGTAACATACAAATAGCCGTGCATGAGGTCGTCAAGCTAATAAAAAACCTAGATTCCAGTAAAGCAACTGGCCCTGATGGCATCCCAATTATAGTGTTAAAAAAGCTTCAACCAGAACTTGCTCCTATACTTACGAAACTATTTAAGCGTTGCCTTAAGGAGAAGTGCTTTCCGACCCCCTGGAAGACCTCATCAGTTTGCCCTGTATTTAAGAATTCAGGTGATAAGTCATCTCCATCTCAGTACAGACCAATAAGTCTCCTGTGTGTTATGAGTAAGTTGCTGGAATCCATATTAAATAGAGAAATAGTCAACCACCTCAGCAGGAATAACCTTCTTAGTGACACACAATATGGTTTCCGCTCTGCAAGATCTACCGCAGATGTGCTGACGGTTATATCCCACAGGATTAGTGAATCTCTTGACAAAGGCTTCCTTTCTAGGGCAATTGCTCTTGACATATCAAAGGCCTTCGACAAGGTATGGCATAAGGGTCTACTTCACAAGATTTCCAGCTACGGTATAACTGGAAATGTTTTCTCAATCATTAAATCATTTCTCTCTGATAGGTTCATAAGAAGAGTGGTAGATGGACAAAAATCGGAGGCCTGCAATATAAATGCTGGAGTCCCTCAGGGGTCAATCCTGGACCCAACTCTCTTCCTGATCTACATCAATGACCTCCCTAAACACATACTTAAATCATTCGTTGACATCTATGCTGATGACACGACCATCTATGGCAACACATCAAAGGCTGTAAATGATAAAGTTCTCTCGGATTCTCTCTCCTCTGATCTCGAGCGCATGGTTCAGTGGGGGAAGATGTGGCTGGTTACCTTTAATGCATCCAAAACCAAACTCCTATCCTTACATCATCAACGCTCTGATCCCCAGCTGGCATCAATTGTGATGGATGGCTCTCGTCTGGGTGAGGCCCTGTGTTTTGACAAGCTTCTGGGTTTGACCTTTACTCCTGATCTGAAATGGAACACGTACATCAAGTCTGTTGCCAAGGTCGCTGGAAAGATGGTGGGATCCTTCTACCGCTCCAGAAGATATCTCACTACTGATGCAATTCTCTATCTATATAAAAGCCAAGTATGTCCAAAGATGGAATACTGTTGCCATATCTGGGCAGGAGCGCCCAAAAACAGCCTATCATGCCTTGACAGAGTACAAAATAGACTTCGTGGCTTAGTGGGGGATGCCCTTTTCTCTACCCTGCAACCTCTTTCCCACAGAAGAGACGTTGCGAGCCTATCCTTGTTTTATCGTTATTTTCATGGCAGGTGCTCGTCTGAACTCCAATCTCTGGTCCCCCCTCGCCAATCTTTCACGAAAAACACCCGTCTAGCTGAATCCACTGTGAAAAACTTCCCCCACTCTATATCTGTGCCTAAATCAAAATGCGGATTCCATGAACAAAGCTTCTTTCTTAGAACTGCATGCCTGTGGAACTCTGTTCCGTCTGCCTGCTTCCCTCAAGACTACAACTTGGATGTCTTCAAGTCCAATGTTAACAAATTCCTAATGAACCGCCCCCTTAATTAAACACTTCATCAAATCTCCACATTAATGTAATGTACTTGCAATAACCCTTATCCCTGAGTGGCTTCCGGGCCTTGATAAGTAGTGATCACTGTGTAAAAAAAATATATATATATATATATATATACATAGGCATACAAATATATTGATATACAATCGAAAGAAAATGATAATTTAAATACATATGAATAACTTACATATGGACACACTGAAAAAAAGATAACTTTAACTTCCAGTGATATGCAAAAATGTTGAACATGAGATTTTTTTAAATCTTAAAACACGAGTGGAACATAAATAATAAATATTTATGTATTATTTAGAAACAAGAAATCTTCTTTGTTAATAGATAAGTCTATTCGCTAACGTAACATGTAAGTAGCACATATGGATTTTATATATGCAAATTCAAGAGCTGAATTGAATTAAAAACTGAAAATAAAATTGGCTGGCTGAAGACTGCAGCTACTGAAGACAGGCTGGAAATGGCAAGCTCCAAGAAAAGTGAGGAGAGAAGAGACCAATAGTAGAGAAGCCACAGATGCAACAGAATCAGACATCACTTACATCTGTGGCAATTGCAATAGAGACATCGGATCCAAGATAGGCTTCCACAGTCATGGCAAATGCTGCAATTTGGCAACAAACTAATCTGAGTCACAGAATACCATTGTCTATTGAGACAGATGGATGCCAGCAACATTTGGTCATGTCCATAACATTACGGAGGATTTAATATATAATTTTAATCTACAAAATAAAAATAGCTTCTAGCAGACACTTCATACAGGGACTATACCAACTAAAATTGGGGAGGAATATATCCCGGACTTTTCATATGCAAATGATTATCACTAAGGACCAAAAATATATAAATTAGAACTAAGCTTCAATGTGGATTTATTTAACAAACTTGAACTCTGACCATAGTGTACCACTATACAAAGATTACCACGACACCCGGATACCATAAATTCATATCCTTTCATGGTATCTACTCTTATTTCATCTATTTTCTTTATCTATGCCCCCCTAAAAATCGATGGGTTAAGGAAAAAAATTGAACTGTATTCTTTATTCAAACAAATATCTGTTCTGAAAATTGATGTTTTTCCGAATTAAATTTAAATATATATATATATAGTTAAATAGAATTGTAGAAGGCGGTACAATCCAGAAGTACTGCATTGTACCGCCTTCTACAATTCTTTTTAACTACATACCATACAATGCTTCCAGCAAACTACACCCACCTCTTATATATATATATATATATATATATATATATATATATATATATATATATATATATATATATATAAAATCCATTTGACCTATTCTCTTTTGGGCTGGGATTGTTTTATATAATATCACCTCCAAAATATTCTGTAAGCCTGGATATCACACGATAATTAAACCTGTGTTCCTGTTCACCTCAGGATTCTGTGCCCGAAGTACCGCTAATATATGAAAAGCTCGATAGGTGTATTTACCTAGTGCTCTAGTGTTTTTTGTCATAATTAAGTATGGAAGTAAAAAAACTCCATCGAGTCCTTCCGATGTAAACTATGAGTTCAAAAAGAGATTGATGATTGACCAGATTATATTTACCATAGGTATAAAGGTATTGCCTGCCTAATTGATGGTCGAGCTGATGCTTGTGTGAATGTAAATAGCATTCCACTTGATAGTGAGTACACCTAGCATTTGTGAGATTGACTGTGAACGCACTATCACTGCTTGCTGCTGTGTAGCATTGAGAAGGTTCAGGATGTTGTTGCCAATCTTTAGGCACATTTCCTTCAAGATCTGAGGCAAAGCTTTTTCAAGTTGTCTTTGCTTTGTCATTTTGCATGAATGGGAGACACACACCTAAAAAGTCTTGATCTTCAACATAGTGATCATGCCAGGATCAGGTGAACGTGTGGTTAGAAATTAACTTGGTATTCGTGTTGCTCAGCCCAAAGTTTGGGTTTGGGTTTAGTTGTTTTATGGCATATCAACCCTTTTCTGGTTATTTAATACCAAATCCGATTGATCATTTTAGTAAAAGTACTTATGCTTCAAGTTCTTTATATCTCCAAGTATTTATTCATAGTATTCGTTTGTTTTGTAGAAGAAAATTGTTTTTGTTTTTGACTTTGCAGAATATGAGTTTTGAAAAGCGGGAAGAACAAAAACAATAGCATCAATGTTTGGTGCATTTTAGGTCCTGAAGCCAGTATCTGCAGAAAGTCTAATCTGGTAACACTAACAGAGTTTGGGGCATTCAAATACGAACATTGGATGAAGAGATCAGCTAAAAGATTACCACAAGCTTTGACCTATAAAAAAATAAGTCAAAGAACAACAGCAAAATACAGGGTGGAACAATGAAAGTGTTGCCCTAAAGAAAACAGCACTACAGCTTTATTTTAAAACTTTTATTGAAAAAATCAATTCAGGTAACTTGATTATGTAGTAGAGCTGACATCTATTCAATGTAGTCGCTTTCAGCCTTGATCTCCACCTCACTATGGCTTCAGAACTGGGAGCATGCCTTTTCCACAAGCATCGGCGAATGCTTGGTGGATGGCAGTGATCAGGCTGGCTTTTTGGTGTTGTGGGAAGTTATGTTGGTGATGTTCTCAATGTATGACCAAACAAAGTAGTCCAGTGGGTTCAGGTCAGGGGAGGAGAGTGGGCCAGTGAGAGAAGGGTACAAAGTCATAGCACACCTTCTGAAGCCAAGCCTGGGTCTCTTTGGATTTGTGAGCCGGCGCTGAGTCTTGCTGTCATACCCAGAGTCTGCTAGTGGTCACCTGATTGCACGAGGGGGATTACCACACTCTTCAGCATATCCAGGTACACTTCGGGGTTGACTTTCAAACCGACTTCAAAAATGTGAGGTGGCATGATGTCGCCTTCACTTTAAACCACACCAAAGACCATAACCGTGGCTGAAAACTTTGTTGAGTTGTGCCTTCAAGCATTGAACCGTCCCAATTTGAATTTTGAAGGTGCTGGCAATGGTCCTGTTGTCATAATGTGGATTAGTAGAGAGCATGAGTTGTAGAGTGGTGCATCTCCGAGCTCACTCATTGAATATTGTGTCGCTTTCAGACATGATAGGCTTCTATCGCTCTTGGGATCTGTACACAACTAGCCAATTAGTAGACTGGTTTTCATCAAACGGAAATGGAATCATGTCTTTTCTAGGGCGTCAATTTTAAGTTTTAAGACATTAGGTTGAACAAAGATGGCAGTGTAGTTCAGATCAGATCCTAAGTGTAATTGGCAGTAACCAAGATGGCGGGCAAGAATCAGATGCGGTCCGTGACGTAGTTGCAGTGAACTGATTGAATCCAAAATTCAACAATTTTTATAGTAGCTTTGGAACATTTTCATTGGTTGGTTTAGCACAGCCGGTGGTTATAAAACCGATTGGCGAATCCACTGGTCTCATACCCTCAAATAATACCCCCATTAGTCCTCCTGGATGATGGGATGTGTCTCCTAGCGGCCTCGGCTGCAGGGAGACAGGGTAGTACATGTCAAGGATTCGTCACTTGACACTCAGCCCAACAGGTGAGGGGCCGGGAACTGGTCCAGCACCTGTTGGACTGAGGTACACCGCCTGGGTAATACCTAGGAGGTCCACCCTCCCAGGCCTTGCCACCGGGCTTTCCGGTGGGGCAAGTTTATTGCTTGCTGCCTGAGGCGCCCCGACCAGGGAATGCCGACAGGGTTACTCAGGCAATTTTTAAAATTGCAGGAGTGCCCCTCCTTTAGGGGAGCCTGCGGGGTTCCGACTTTCCAGGCCTTGTGCCAAATATTGCCGATGTGGGCGGCAATTAAATAAATAACTACCCTCAAATAATAGTCAAAAACAGTTTACACACACCCTTTTTTGATATAATGGAAAAATCCTTTCGGATTCAATTTTGGTTTGACTTGAGAAAAGGAAAAAAAATAAATGAATAAAAATAAACAAATACATGAACAAATAAGAATTAAACAATAAAATAATTGTTTTTTTTTTGGGGGGGGGGATTTGTCTTTATTCTCATTGGTCCAAAGGAATTGATAATACAGGGTGTTTCAAAAGTCTTGGGAACATTACAAATGCGTATATCTCATGAACTATTCCAGGTAGAAAAATGAAACTGGTGTCATTTTAAAGCTTGCTTAATCAAGTTTTTGGTCATACTAATGATTTTCGTCTTATCTTTCCATGTGCAGTAATGGCGTTCTCTAAACAAGACAAGGCGTTTTGCGTCCTCCAATTTGCAAAGACTGAATCGTGGACATGTGTTCAGCGTGCATTTCGCAGGAAATTTAAAAAAGAAGTCCCTGAAAGGAAACCCATTGTCAGATGGCATGCTAAATTTGTGAAAGATGGGTGTTTGTGCCCAAGTAAGCGAACAGGTCGCCCTTCAACTTCAGAAGATGCAGTTGAGCAAGTCCGGAAGCCTTTCAGCAGAGCCCCCGTAAATCAGTGAGAAGAGCCAGCAGGGAACTTCAGCTTGCTCCAGCAACTGTCTGGCGTGTCTTAAGGAAACGACTGCAAATGGTACCTTACAAGCTCAAGTTGGTCCAAAAGTTGAAGGACACTGATAAGCCACTTCGCCGTGACTTTTGCATTGCAATGCAAGAGAAGTTGGAAGATAACGGCTTTGATGACCGGCTTGTTTTTAGCGATGAGGCGACCTTCTATCTGAATGGCAAAGTTAACAAGCATATGAGCTAACACTCGCATATGAGGTACTGAGTGTGACTTTTTCCTTTGGGGCTTTGTCAAGCAACAAGTCTATGTGCCGCCCCTTCCAAGAGATATTGACGAACTAAAGGCTCGAATAACGGCAGTTGTGGGAACCATTGACGTCAAGATGCTGGAACGCGTTTGGCAGGAAATGGACTATCGACTAGATGTCTGCCGTGTGACGAATGGTGCTCATATTGAGCAAGTTTGAAGATTCCCCACAAAACTTGAAACTTTAACCTTTCCAACGGTACCAATTTCATTTTTTAACTCCTAATAGTTTTTGAGTTATTAAAAATCTTTATGTTCCCAAGACTTTTGAAACACCCTGTATATTGGTATAATGTGTGCAGAAAGAAGACATTTTTTTATACATATAAAAATAAACAAATAAATGAATAAATAAAAATCAACCAATAAAATAATTTTTTATTTTGGAAAACGTTTGTTAAAAACAAAACAAAAAAGATGTATATTTGTAAATTTTTGTGCATATGTTTATATGTATTTGAAAAGTATTCTATTTGTATGTCTATATATATATATATATATATTTGAAAAGTGTTTATTTTTATATGTATCCCAAAAAAAAAAAGCATGGCTTCTTTATGCACGCATTATACCAATATATTATCAATTCCTTTTGACCAATAAGAATAAAGACCCCCCCCCCCGAAAAAAAATTATTTTATTGGTTAATTTTTATTTGTTCATTTATTTGTTTATTTTTGTTTTTTTTTATTTATTTTTTCCTTTTCTCAAGTCAAACCAAAATTGAATCTGAAAGAATTTTTCCATTATATCAAAAAAGTGGGTGTGTAAACTTTTTTTGACTACTATTTGGGGGTATGAGACCAGTGGATTCGCCAATCGTTTTTATAACCACCGGCTGTGCTAAACCAACCAATGAAAATGTTCCAAAGCTACTATAAAAATTGCTGCATTTTGGATTCAATCAGTTCGCTGCTAACTACGTCACTGGACCGCATCTGATTCTTGGCCGCCATCTTGGTTACTGCCAATTACACTTAGGATCTAATCTGAGCTACGCCGCGGAACATTTTCATTGGTTGGTTTAGCACAGCCGGTGGTTATAAAAACGATTGGCGAATCCACTGGTCTCATACCGCTAAATAGTAGTCAAAACCAGTTTACAACTTTGTATAAATAAAACTCAAAAGAATGCTGTTTTTTCATCTGAGTCTGCATTGCAAGCTTGAAACCTATTCTACCATGTTAACCTTAATAATATGAATAATCGAACACTGTAGGATTTCTTTTTACCAAACGAATGAGAACAAAAATCTAAAATATGTATATCATCATCATCAAGTCATGTGTTGCAAATCCTCCTTTCTCCCACCATCTCACTTTATCCCCATTAGACAAAATAAGTCTTCATAGATGCATTGTAAGTCTCATGCTAATTGCTTGATGTAGATTTTCTACATTCTCTCCATTGAGCCATATTCTTGGTTTGATATCAACACAAAAACATGTTTCGCTCGCAAGCCAATCAATCAATCAACAAGGATTTTATCACTCAATGAGGAATCCTTCCCTAGACTTTAGCCATCTAACTCTGTCCCAAGCTATTCACTGTCATTTGGGACCCATATGCTGTATCAGGTAGTCTCTCTATCTCATTCTTGGCCTTTGACTTTGACCTCTTATGTTCACGAATTGTCCATCTGTTGTCCTGAGACCATCTGTTGTCCTGTTGTCTGGCTAACTGTCCTGTCCTTCTGTGTTTGGATGTTTTGATAGCAGTATTGTTGCTAATAACTCTTGTTTGTTGGCGGATTCAGATGTTTGTCTTTCTGTCTTGTAGAGTGATGCCTAACATTATCTTCCCTATCTTCCTTTGTGCTACTACCAAGATTTTACTTTGCCGAGTTGTTAGGGCCCATGTTTCACTACCGTAGATCATCACAGATAGTACATATTCATTGAAGATCTTCCTTTTGATTGACATATTTGCTTTTCGGCTTCTCATGATATTCTCCACTTTCCCAAAAGCTGCTCATATCAAACTATGTTCATCAAATCTGGTTCTTCCTTCTTTGATCAAGTGTGAGATCTGCGGGAGGTGTCTATAAAGTTGCTTTCACATCGGATGTTTTCTCCAGAATATGTTGAACAGTTCTAAGCATTCTTGTGTAGATGCCCACAATTTTTTTCTAAAATCTTTTGGTGAAAGTCTAAATGCTACTTCCATATACAAGAATGGTGTGGAGATGAGAAATCCTATCAGCAGTCTCTAGATGTTAGTGTCAGCTGCAGATAAACAAAATAAACATACCGGACAAAAATCACAATTACAACTTTAATAAGATTAATTTCCTCAAGTCAAAAAACTAACTGTTTGCTCTGTTTTCATATTTAAGAAACTTAAATATGAAAAACGTAAATAGCAGACATTTTGAAAGTTGAGCTTATCAAAGTTGTGGCTGAAACATTTCTTGATGTGTAGCCAACTGTTTGTAGAAATAAAACTTTATTATTTATAGTAGTTATAAGGACATTATAAAAAAAAAAAACATAAACGAGGTAAAACTAGTCAACATAGTTATTAACGGAATATTTCACAAATACAAATATATATAACTAGCCTGGGTGCCCGGCGTTGCCCGGATGTTTGAAGGTGTGTGTTGAGCAAAAAAAAAAAAAGTGGTAGAAGCCATGCAGCTTCGAACCCATACAGCGAAGGAAGAGAAGAATTTGACAAAAAAAAAAACATGTGACGTCTTTGCTGTTGCATCCATCGCCAAACCGGAAGTGGCGAAGGTTTAACTTAGGGTTAGTCAATCAAAAAGAGATGATTTTCGAAAATATCGGCAAAAAAGCGCCCCCCTCCCTGTAGAAAAATGCCCAGTTTAGGGTGAAGGATTTAATGTTTTTAGCCAATTTTTTGATATTTGTCATCCGAAGAGTGGAGCTTCAAAACAATACCAATCTCGTGAAAATCCGTTGCCTCTGTCAAAAGTTTTAGGCAGACATACATACATACATACATACATACATTTAAACAGACGGGTGACATTTATATAATAGATATGAATTGCCAACAAATTATATATATTTGCAGGCGCTGTAACAGTAGATGATTTACTTTGAGATCATCTGAGAACTATTCTGAGAAATCTGCGAGCAATATAAAAAGGTCAAACATATTTAATTAGCTTCAAATCCAGTGCCATTTTCTTATTTTGCACGTGTGTAGCAATTCTTTTTCTTGAGATACTTCTAAAGTGAAGAGTGCACTCTCTTGTTGACCAGCATAATTTAGGGGGAGATAACTTGAACAGGGTTATAAGGAAATAGAGCCTTAATATTCTGAACCGATAATACAAGTAGCAAAAAAAAAAAGCTATAGAAAAATTAAAAAAAAAAAAACGACACAAAATAGCATAAGGGATTTTTAGAATCTCGGCATACAACAATAACAACTGAAAACTAGCTAGTCAGAATCAAAGTTTAATTTTGTGAACTTAAGTGCTATTAAGGTTCAACTTTTAAAAATTGTCCAACATAATAAGAAATGGAAGAAATTTTTAAAGAGTGAAAGTTTGATGGAATATAAGTTCATGTCAGGTGCAGCAACATTTTTTAAATATGCTGTTACTGTTAAAAGTGACTCCATATATTTTAGGAGACATATTTTAACAAAGGTCTCAAAAAGATATAAAATTAGGGACTTCTAGAGTGCAGCTGAAACCATGTTTTCTAAGACATCTCTAACAGATTTGGTAGCATCAGTTCTCTAGATCTGTGGCATACTGACTTCATCATGTTGAACTATGCCAAGACGTTTAGTAAGTATTTTTTGTGGTTGAGCATTTGCTGAGCACACAGATCAGAGGAATCTGTAAATGATCATTCTTTTTTTTTTTTTTTTGCTAATGACCGACTTTGAAAAAAGATAAATACTGAAAAAAAAATGAGATTTGTTTTTCATTTTTATATTTTGCATCGACTCAGATGTGTGCATACAATTGATTGAATTAGCCTGGAGATCAAAGAGAATAGCAATGCTAAGTTTTTATTTCGGATGTTTCAAAAAACAAAAAACAAATATAGAGATGTTTGATGCTCAAAATTTTACATTTATATATATACTAGACTACCCGAGACCCGTTGGGTCAGTATGTTATATTAGCTATCGAATTCATGGATGAGCGTCACACTTGTGACGTAAAGAAAATAGTTTTTTTTGACATAACAGAAAGATTTCTATGAAAGTATATTAAAATGAAAAATCATGGACAGATCACTCAAACATGAAAAAAAAATCCTCTCCATTCGTGTAAAGTGACCTATTTTTCCGAATAATCGCTCAAAAATCGAAAATTAAACATGATTTTCCTACGAATCGAACGCCGACGAAAGTCATTTAGCAGCAAAAACACACATGAACCTACCGATGAGAAATATAAGAATGAAAAACCCATATTGGAATCTTTCAACCAAGTTATAGAAACTTAAAATCTAAAAAAAAAAATAATTAATAAAACCTGAAGCAAAAAAATAAAATAAAATTAATATTGAAACAAATTAATAAATGTGTCAACAAATTCACCGTTCTCACACAACTATTTTGTATCTAGAAATATAAACAAAAAATAAGGAAGGAAGGAAGGAAAAGGGACGGATAGAGAGTAGTAGTAGTAGTCTTGGCTTTACTACAATTGTTCTTATGTTTGTCAACGGGTTAAAGTTGTTTAGTTGTAAGAAAATAGCAACAGTATAGTTGTAATAAAGAATAGTGGCAAAACACCCCCACTCTTCCCATGTTAAATAATAATTTCGAAATAATAACGTTAATATTTTAGTGCGCAGGTCAAAATCTGCAAAAAAAGCGATTTGTGTTTATTTGTTTACGTTGTTATGGGTTAATATTTATGCGCGCATGCGCAACCGAATGTCGTAAACCGGAAAGTGGGTTACATCACTTATTACAAGGTCATTTGAGTTATATATATATATATATATATATATATATATATATATAGTAAGTTATGAAAATATATATGGCAATTAAGTATACACAGAATTTCCCACATTTCATCGTCATGAGGATCTGTCACACTATTCTATAGAATTGATGTTACATATTTTTATATATTCACATGGTGTTAAGTTTACTAATCAGATTTTTATTCAAGCACCTATTTTCAGCAGTCAATATCGTTATAATTGTTTTGACACCACTTAAAAGTCTCTCACCATGGTCCATCTTGCCCAGAGTACACTTTTCTTCTCTCACCTCACGCTGGTCATAGTCTGTCATTTCATGCATTTACACATTTCCTTGGACGCCGACTTTGTTTCTCTGCCCTGAGCACATGCTGTATTTTTTTTCCTTTCTTTTCCTTTTTGCACACACTTTCCTAATTTGCATATGTGCGTTTTTTGGCTACTGCTATTGCTAATCTCCCCATAAGCCAACCATCCTTCGCTGCCACTGACATCTTCTCTCACACACTCATATGCAGCGTTACACATTTAATTTGCAAAAATCTTATATAATCAATCCCATCATGCATTTTTAATCGGAGGTGAATTATTCGTCTGAATTATGACATGCTTGAAGGGGGGAGGGTATTGAAAGTTGAAACCAATTGTAAACACTTAATTGAATGCATGTTCTTATTTTATCCATAGCTAATGAAAAATTGCCATTCAAATAGAAATTCTCTTTATACTGATACTAGCAAGAAGGCCCGATGTTGCTCAAAATTAGAGGAGACTCAGTGTGTACTTTTTCAGTATTCTCATAACACCATATTTCGTTTTGTTTTTATTCCCTCCTCTGCTCCCATTTCGTTCACTAATATAATTGGAAAACTCTCTGAACTAGTTGCCACTTATACAGATGGTTTAAATTTCATATGTATATGAATTTGAACTTTTAAGAAGGTTCTTCCCCTATGGTCAGCTAGAGCAGGTGGCACAGATATATGCAGCTCATAGAGGGAAATATAGAGATTTGGGAGCATTTCCATTATTTTCCCCAGAGAATTTTTATACATACGATATAAATTTTGTCAAAACAAGATACATTTGAAATTTTAAAGGAAGTTTGATCCCATAGCTTCCTTAGGTTATGAGAGCACTTAGAAATTCATGATCACTGTTATTGTTTTGCCCCCAAAATTTTTATACATATGATTTAAATTTCATAAAAACCAAGATACATTAATGCTTTAATGCGGTTATGGCCTAATAGTCCTCTTAGCAGTATATTGAGAAATCCAAAAACACTTCCATTGTCTTCCCTGGTAAATTTTACATGAGAATACACTTTTAGATTTTATGTGGATTCACTAATTTCTCTTCTTTAAGGAACACACATGCATACAGAAATTTAGTTTTATATATAGATTTAAAGGAGAGTCATTGCCATATATACTTTCATTGGTTTTCCCTTCTGGCAATTTTCCAGTCCTATTTTCCTGCTTGTCGATGAAAATAGAAGCGATTTAAAAGTGATTTTAATACCATAAAAATTGTGAGAGGAAACATAGAAAAAAAAATATAGCGAAAATCCAATCATTTATGAATAAGACATAGCCAACACTCTTTAGGTTTAAAATTTATTATTTATTTTATTTGCTTCCCCTTTTCAACCATCTTCTGAAAACTAACTTAAAAATAAATTGCACATAACATCTAAATAAAAAAAAAAAAGAGGATGCTATAGTTTGTTTGAAACATTGTACGTAGTGTGAAAGGAGTTACGCTTAACAGCTCATAGAAAAAAATTGTTGGCTTCGTGACAAGATAAAAAGAAAGATTTAAATAATGTTCAATTTTAAAATATTTATTTACCAACATAATGTGCTATTACACCAGGATGATATTGTAGTGTTAAGTTCTCAAATTTTCAAGGCATACTCCATCTTAAAAGATGAAGAAAAAGAAAGCAAAAAATAGGTGCAATCACTTGGTGGACGCGTGTTCATGCTGGAAACCGGAAACAGCAGCTTCCAAGTTGGACAAATTCGTATGGTAAATTATTTCTGAAATGTGAGTCGGCATTTACGTTTGTTATTGCTTAATATAACAATATTCATCAATATTAATCATATTACGTACATTTTATTTATTTGCAGACTATTATCCTAATATTTTATAGTTGTTTTTAACGACGTTTCAGCCAACTATTCCTCTGGCCTTCATCAGGTTGTTAACCACGATGGGATAGGAATGCTGAATCTTCAAATGGGGAATAGTTAGCCGAAACGTCGTTAAAAACAACAACTGTAAAAGATGTAAAAAAAAAAAAAAAAACGCAAATAAATCAATAAATAAATAAAATATACAAATTACCCATCTCAAAAGAATTCCAATAATAAATTATATTTCGTGTTTAACTTAGGTGTAACTATAATTGTTTGGTTAAATAATTACTTTGTGGCTTAAAAATACTATAGCAAAATAAAACCAAATACTAGCTATCACTACTTGGTGCTGTTCAGGATTTTTTTTTTTTTTAATATTACAGCAAAATAGTTTTTCATATTCCGTATTAGAATAAGTCTAATTTTGTGTGGTCATATTTTGATTTTTGTAACAAATTTTTACCGGATTTCACCTAGCAAATATGGGCAGTGAAACGGAGTTTTAAATAATTAAATTAGCTGAGATAGGACATAATTTAAGAAAAAATGTAATGTACCTTTCTCTTAATATCATTAAAAAAAAAAAAAAAAATGAAAATCAATAAAAGTGATTACCCCCCCCCCAAGAACATGAACTAATGTATGGCAAAAACGAACGATAAAAATCATTTTTTTTTAATTATTTAACTTTTGCTTAGAAAGTTATGTTAATCAACGGTACAGGGGGAAGATCTCACTCTATCTTCTATGTAACGCTAACGAAACCCGTGCCCGGTGGCGTTGCTTGGGAGGAATATAAAAAAATGATTCAACTATAAAAAAATATCAGCAAAAAAGGAATTTCCCCACAAATGTAAATCATTTAGTTTTTAAAACGGGGGATCACTATGTGTGCATTTGAGGAGGCGTATTTTTTGTGTTTTTTTTAACAATAAACATCCAAAAACGCAAGCAGTTTTAACATTCTAAAGAAAGCTAAATCATGGTCTTATGCTTCTAAACAATATGAACCAAATTTGTAAACTAAAACTTCGTTCTTAAAAACATCAAGAATGATGCGCTTGTTAAAACGTAATGAAGTTATAAAAAAAAAAAATATATATATATGTAACACACATACAGAATTACAGAATATAATTCTGTAAAAAAAAATATGTAAGCAATCACACATACAGAATTACAGAATATAATTCTGTAAAAAAAAATATGTAAGCAATCACACATACAGAATTACAGAATAGAATTCTGTAAAAAAAAATATGTAAGCAATCATACATACAGAATTACAGAATAGAATTCTGTAAAAAAAAAATATGTAAGCAATCACACATACAGAATTACAGAATAGAATTCTGTAAAAAAAAATATGTAAGCAATCACACATACAGAATTACAGAATAGAATTCTGTAAAAAAAAAATATGTAAGCAATCATACATACAGAATTACAGAATAGAATTCTGTAAAAAAAAAATATGTAAGCAATCACACATACAGAATTACAGAATAGAATTCTGTAAAAAAAAATATGTAAGCAATCATACATACAGAATTACAGAATAGAATTCTGTAAAAAAAAAATATGTAAGCAATCACACATACAGAATTACAGAATAGAATTCTGTAAAAAAAAAATATGTAAGCAATCACACATACAGAATTACAGAATAGAATTCTGTAAAAAAAAAATATGTAAGCAATCATACATACAGAATTACAGAATAGAATTCTGTAAAAAAAAAATATGTAAGCAATCATACATACAGAATTACAGAATAGAATTCTGTAAAAAAAAATATGTAAGCAATCATACATACAGAATTACAGAATAGAATTCTGTAAAAAAAAATATGTAAGCAATCACACATACAGAATTACAGAATAGAATTCTGTAAAAAAAAAATATGTAAGCAATCATACATACAGAATTACAGAATAGAATTCTGTAAAAAAAAAATATGTAAGCAATCACACATACAGAATTACAGAATAGAATTCTGTAAAAAAGAAATATGTAAGCAATCACACATACAGAATTACAGAATAGAATTCTGTAAAAAAAAATATGTAAGCAATCATACATACAGAATTACAGAATAGAATTCTGTAAAAAAAAATATGTAAGCAATCATACATACAGAATTACAGAATAGAATTCTGTAAAAAAAAAATTTGTAAGCAATCATACATACAGAATTACAGAATAGAATTCTGTAAAAAAAAATATGTAAGCAATCACACATACAGAATTACAGAATAGAATTCTGTAAAAAAAAAATATGTAAGCAATCATACATACAGAATTACAGAATAGAATTCTGTAAAAAAAAAATATGTAAGCAATCACAAATACAGAATTACAGAATAGAATTCTGTAAAAAAAAAATATGTAAGCAATCATACATACAGAATTACAGAATAGAATTCTGTAAAAAAAAAATATGTAAGCAATCACACATACAGAATTACAGAATAGAATTCTGTAAAAAAAAAAATATGTAAGCAATCATACATACAGAATTACAGAATAGAATTCTGTAAAAAAAAAATATGTAAGCAATCATACATACAGAATTACAGAATAGAATTCTGTAAAAAAAAAATATGTAAGCAATCATACATACAGAATTACAGAATAGAATTCTGTAAAAAAAAAATATGTAAGCAATCACACATACAGAATTACAGAATAGAATTCTGTAAAAAAAATATGTAAGCAATCATACATACAGAATTACAGAATAGAATTCTGTAAAAAAAAAATATGTAAGCAATCACACATACAGAATTACAGAATAGAATTCTGTAAAAAAAAAATATGTAAGCAATCATACATACAGAATTACAGAATAGAATTCTGTAAAAAAAAAATATGTAAGCAATCACACATACAGAATTACAGAATAGAATTCTGTAAAAAAAAATATGTAAGCAATCATACATACAGAATTACAGAATAGAATTCTGTAAAAAAAAAAATATGTAAGCAATCACACATACAGAATTACAGAATAGAATTCTGTAAAAAAAATAATTAATGAAGAGTTTGCGTGCTGTTATCTGCGGTGTTGTTTTTGAAATGCCGGAAGAATATGTTTGAGGATGCGATTTGAAATTCAGTGTTTTTCGTGTTAGAAGCGTTGGCTGAATTTGAATTTTAAATTGAAATACGTTTGAAAGCCAAATTACAAATTTTTTCCTTCAACTTATCATGGTGAGGAAAAAAAGAAAAAAATATAAAATTCCGACGAAGGAGTAAAACTCTAAAATATATTAATTTTAAACAAGTAAATATGTAGTTATTTTCATAATATTGCGTTGTAATTCGGTTTGCAAACGTATTTCTTACATATTTCAACTTAAAATTTGAATTCAATCAACGCTTTTAACACGGAAAACACTGAATTGAGCACAGGAAAATAATACATCTGTGTGAAATCGTAAACTGAACAGAGTATTAGAATATAGTACAATAATAGAAGTAATAGTTTTCGCACTAGACAAACAGATACTAAATCTCCATAAGTTATAAATTCTGACACTTCTCTGCCAATGAATCCCAGTTAAAAGAAGATACTTTAAACGTAAGAGTTCTGTTCTTATTAATTCTCTCAACTACAATTCAGTTGAGAATTGTTTTAAGTTTGATTATTTAAATCAATGTTAACAGACGCAGAATTGTTTTACCACCAGTAGAAACGATTCCATTTTTATGACAAAGTGTCTCCTTAGATCTTTCCAAGGAGACAATATTCGACAGCTGCAGAAGCTCGCATGCGCACATTACATAATACCTATAAGTTATACACTACATATATACTGCTATGAGTCATATGCGTCATGATCGCAAATAAATTACATAGTACTAATGGTTATAACTATTGATGACAAAGTGATATTCTTATTGTGTTGAAGCAGCTCGTGGTATTTCCTGATTTAAACTACTCAAACAGAAACATTAATTTATTCTACACTAGCAAGGTTTTCAGGCGTTGCCCGGGTATGGATAGCAAAATAGAACATTAGAAAAAATGTGTAACATTTTTTAAAAACTTTCTCATGTTCCACATCATATCAGTCAGGATCCTTTTGAGCACATCTCTCTCATGCACAATCTTTGACAATCAGTTCAGTATAAGAGAAAGAAAAAACAAAAAATTCAAAGTCATTAATAGGTTGACCTAATTTCAGTGTTCTTTTTCGAACATTTACACGTAAAAACCAAAATAGTACTTTTTCTGACCTTTCTGACACTAATTTGATCCCAAATGGAATGAATATTAGAATATTATTTTTACCATAACCAGTTCGAGGTGATACCAAATTTGAATCTGTAAGGTTTGTAAATGTATCTTCAGTAGTTTCAGACTTTTATGTCCTATTATCCTATGAGCGTGGATTTTGATGACCGGTGTAGGGAAGATTCTTCTATCCAAAAACATCTGATAATGCCTTCTGGTGAGAATTAAAAGTGACAATATCAATATTGATATCATCGTCATTCGATAGAGAATTATCAAGTGCTTTTAGGGTTGATGAGATAGGAGATTTTAAAGATTATAAATGAGTAACTCCAAACTTTAATTTATTATGAAGCGTTTTTTTAAAAAGTTATGCAAATTAGGCAGGTCTGTCTTTAGACCGTTCGTCTGTACGATACATACAATATTTCAAAGCATTATGTTGTATTATTGATTTAAATAACAGTTAACCGTTCTGATGGTAATATAGGAAGGTATTTAGTTCTCTCTAAATGCAAGAACTTGGCCATTCCCTGGCATTTCCCGGTAAGGGCGCCTCAGGTGGTTAGCAATAAACTAACCCATTCTCAAAGAGCCTAAGAGGGTTGACCTCTTACAGCTGTGCAGGAACAACATTATACCGCAATCAACCGGGACTAGATCATTACAGGAATAGTCTAATGTCTTTTGATTTTGGGGGCCCAAGGATAAAAATCGCTAGGAATGATAAATGTTTCACATTCATTTATACAACAAACAAAAAATGAAGACTATTTTTAATACGATGATTATGTTAAAACTTTAACTTCGAAATGTTTTGGAATTTGTTAGATGAGGGTTGATTAATTTGGATTATTTAGATTATCTGGACTACTGTTCTCATCTAGAATGTTATTCTCACAACGTTTTGGTTGATGTAACCTCCGACCATTTCTAGGAGCGTCTTGTCAAACTTAAGAATCGCGATTTTTTTTCCATTTACCGTTACTAAATGAGTTAGTACTAATGAGGTTGGGGTAAAAAAATGAATTAGTAGTAAATGAGGTTGAGGTAAAAAAAAAAAATGCATCCGTATTATGTAGAAGTATTGAACCATTACAGAATGCACTTAAATACAAGATAAAATCAAGCAATTTCTTTTATTAAATAAATTCTTTGCAAAAGAAAAGCGATTTGCTCGATGAAGTTCGTTAACGTTTGCTAGTCTCGGAAGTCATTGGTGAAACTTGGAATTGATGACATAAGTACTGAAATTATCTTGGATACCTAGTTCTAAAAAGAACCCAAATATTATTATGGCAGGTCTTTAATATAGAACATTCATTTCCTGATGAGAAAAGTCGAAAATCGCGAAGACCGCTCTTTGCTAAAAATGGTTGGCAACGACGGCTTTATATTATTACATATCTTACGAAAAGTTTTTTTTGGAAGAGCGGTTGGGGGGGGGGGCATCGAGAATTCAACAAAAGCAGATAATCTCCTTTTTTTATCGGTTATGATTGATATCGGAACTCTATCCAAAAGCAGTTGTGTCCAAAGTTGTATGCAATTATCAAAATTACATTGGTCTTAAGCTTTCTTCCGTTTGGTATCCGCTGCGACCAAATTAGAATGGATTGCATTGCATCCAAGTTTTTTCTTCGTTTTTTACTTCCCCCAATTTTTGTATTCGGAAGTCTTTCTTCTTAACTTGTAATTTAGGAGGAACGAAATACGGTAAAAACAAAATCAACAACAAAAAGAAATTGAGGTTGCTTTAAAAAAACAAAAACAAAAAAACACCTGAAATCGATTATTGTCTCTGCCATTTTGTTTTGCAATCTTTCAGTAGATTTTTTTCTTCTTAATTTGTGAGATTTTTATGCCAAAGTTGACAGCTAACGTTTCTTACGCTTAATTATCTACGTGTGTATTACAAATTGTTTGGGTAGCGCTAAAAACAAATTTCCGTGTTTTTCACAAACAAAACGAAACATTTGTTATTTTGACATAAAACTGTGTTGCCATTTTATCACAAGCATCTGAATATAAAAAATAAACTTTTTTCTTTAATCATTCGACACTTTTCTTTCTAGATTTTTATACTGACGTCGACATACACTCTTATATACATGTATGCTACAATACGTTTATTGGTTCATTTGAGTTTATTTTATATATGTGTTTATATATTATAATCTAATGTTTATATCAGTTTATATCCGTTTATATACAAACGCCATTCCCTAAGTAAAGCTTCCTATTTTTTTACTCCAAAACGTTGAAGAGCTAAGAAGATGAGAGTGGTACCATTAAAACGAGCGACCTTTTGCGCTTCAAAATTTATCGTCACCACCTGGAATTCAATTCATCTCTGCCTCTGACGCACGTTTTTTTCTTAGGGTCTCACATCGTCAATATGTGCAACAGAGAGATGAAACTTTCAGGTCATGAATGCATAAGTTCAGTCATCATATCAATACAATTTGCAATCTCCTCTGATCCCTTTGGGCGGAATTAAAAATATAGGAGTCATTACTTTTGAAACGCTATTGTTTATATAATATATATATATATATATATATATATATATATATATATATATATATATATATATTGATTGCAGAAATTCCCCATAGGTTTGCAACGACAGATACCACATAGAAATTTATTATGTCTAGAATATTAGCCACTATCTTATGTAACTTTAGTACGATATTTTAGATACATTTAGCTGTTATAATAAAATCAAACATTTCATCCTAGGAGCAACAGCATCACAATCGCACCGTCTTTAAAGGAAGTAGTTCCTATTTCCCCCCTAAATATTAAGTCCTCCTACCGCCCCAGTCGACACCAAAGGGAAATATACACGTTCTACAGATATTACGTTTACACCACCATTAACTAGTTAAGGCAAACACATATATATACCATTACCTTTCCCATAGTAGAATCACTAAATAATAACGTCTTCCTTGTGAAAATCCGCTGCCTCTGATTGGTCATTCAATATTTCACTTATTTTATTTATTTGTGTTTGTCAAAACAATCGGCCTACCGTAATATTGTTCTTTTTTATTTCTTTTAATTTGCAACTATTTTTCAATTATTTTTATTTTTTATTATAAAAGTTGCCTTTCTCTGAATTACTGTACAAATACCATTTCTGTCAAAACAAACAGTCTACCATAACACCGTTTTTTATTTCATTCTTTTCATTGCCAACATTTACTTTATGTGTTTTTTTTTAAATAAAATTTCCCTTTCTTTGATTTACTGTACACAAATATCATTTCTGTTTTATTTTTTTGAGGGAAAGTTGGTTGGGTATTTTTTTATGCAAATAACCCAGCGTCGTTGAAACCATAAAAAATATTTGATAAGCCACTTTTTTCTTTGCCTAATAAATTTACACGGGTTTTAACCTGCAGAAATACCCATTAAATAATTTATTAGGACTAAAACTTTCTTTTCTCCTTTTGATCGCCCAAAATTGGAGGGGGCGGGCGATGTTTGCACAATACATATATGCCGCGGTTGGATGAATAATGTTCACTTATTTTTTTTTAATATTCATACTTTTCAGCTTGGGACATTCATTATTGGGGGGGGGGCTTATTCATTTAATGAATCGAACTGAAATAATCATGTGATTATTTAGCAGCCCATTACAACCGTGAGGAGGGAATAGTTTGGCTACTATTGCATACTTTCATCTAACAACTTAATAACAGATGCTGTAATGAAATAAAAAAAAATTCCCTACAGAACACAATAGTGCTAAAAAGAAAAACAAATACAACCATAATAATCGCTCCAAAAACAGAAATTTAACAACTGGTAACTTTAACATTATCCTGTTCTTTCTATTTGCTCGCCAACCCACAAGGGCAGCGTTACAGACAGGGTCAGTTTTTATGTGGGGAAACCCACCTCCCCAAAAGGGTCACTCCGGATAGGAACAAAAATAAAAATTGTCTCAGATCATGGAAGATTTCTCTTCCACTGACCAAGGACAGAAAAGGTGGAGTGTAGCATCAGAACAGATACTACACTATAAGTATAAAAAATATGCATCATCTCTTCTAACACTGGAAAGTATTGATGATTGCTCACCATTATTAAAATTACAACTGGAACCATTAAAATTTTGCTACGGTGAGCTCTCATAAAAGCTTTTAAAAATATTGCCATTTTAACATGCATTGCTAACGTAACTGACATACAATGAAATCCAACACATATTGCTCTTTCCTTGTTCGGACGGAACACTCTCAATATGTAAACATAGCATTGGTTGGTCAAAGTACACTGGTTGTCCAACCTCCTAAGGGTGTTTATTCCGAAAGCCATTCTTAACATGGGGAGGTTAAGGATGTTTATTCTGAAGGGCATTTTCTTATTTTGAACCTCCCCATGTTAAGAACAGCTTTCGCTTTAAACACCCTTTACAGGTTGGACAACCAGTGCAGATTGGTTTGATACAAGTTAAAACACAATAATATTATGCAACTAGGTTTCAACGTACATTATATGTATAAAATTCGTTGGGGAAGACAATGCCTCAAATCTTTACGTGTTGAATATATACGTTCTCTTACCTTTTAGTTGCCTATGGGGCAGAATTTCCATAAAAATGCAAATACATATATCCTATTTTAATCATAGTTACACAATATTTATAAGACATTAATTTAGAGATTTTTCCAATTATAAGGAGAAACGGAAGGAGACGGTAGCAAAAATAAAGAAAATAATATTGTATTATGAGCAAAGTGAATAAGTACATAGCAATGATCCTCGTTCAATCCCAAACAACGTCAGGTCTTTCTGCTAGTCTTAAATATATAAATTAAAGACATTTTTTTCTTATATAAAGATGATCCTTCTATTTAATTGAAATTAATAGCTTTGTTAAGGAAAAATAAAAATACTAATATTTGTTTCATTACTCATTTATGCCAAACATTCGTCAGTGATTTTAAAAGCAAGTTGTCCCGTTTACCCTCCCACATGGAATGGCAGTCGTCAAATTTGTGGTCCTGCCGACAGGGCAAAAGAAAAGGAGTGAAAAAAGTAGATAGAGTGATAGTGAAAAGCAAAGAGAGAAAGTAATAAAAGAAAAAAATCAGAGAGAAAGCAAGATAGAGAGAAAGACGATAACGACAGAAGAGAGAGAGAGAGAGAGAGAGAGAGAGAGGAAAGGAGAGACTGAAAGAGAAGGAACCAACTAAAAAAATATTCCCCAATAATCACATCACTGCATACTGCTCAAGTCCATCAACACAAGTCTTACCTTCACCGACCTCAACAAAGACGATTCCAAAGATCTGAAAATTGTATCCATAATCCTTCTGGAATTACTGATTACTCTCAGAGCAATTTGTAGAGAAATCTGTTTTCCAATCGGGAAATGTACGATAGAATTAGAAAAGCTGAAAAAAGATGTTTCCCACTCGACTGTTGACGGATAGGGTTTTAAAGAATCCATTATATGATCGAATGCAAAATTCTGCTATGATCACACAAAAATACAAAATTGGTTAATTTGTGATAGTTTCCGGCCACAGCTTTCATATGGAGTATTTGGACTTAAATAGCATTTAAGCTGAAAAATAAACCTTTGATTTTGACTAGCCAGTTTTCATTTGTTATTGTTCAACCTGTTATTGGTAATAAATTTGGAATTTCACTACAATTTATTAAAGAAAAATACTCTGGGATCATAATTTGCTAATATGGAGATGTATTTAAATCAACACCTAAAAAGAAAAAGCAGCTAAGGATAACAATTCATATTCTTTTTAGTAAAAGTTAGCGTTTCTTATCTGGTTTTTCAGCTTAGATACTGAGTATAGCAAAGCAGGTATAGTTATAAAACATTGAAGTATTTACAAAAACTAAGTTGACTGTAATGGATGCTGGACAATGGCGGATTGGTACAACTAATTCTCATTAGAAATTTATATATGAATGGGACTTACTGTTCTACTTTCAAAACTATGATCAATAATTATGATCCATAATACTTATGTTTCAGATGTAGTATAACTGGAATTATTATTAACCTCCCCCCTCAAATTGAAGAAAGTGATGTCAGAGCCGGAAGAGTGGTTTTTTTCTTTTCTTTTTTTTTTCTTTTTTTTACATAGGCATCACCACATTATCAAGGCCAAGAGGCCACTCAAGGATAAGGGTTAAAGAGTGTACAGTAGAAAAGAGTGGTGAAATCACTTTCGCTTTTCTTTCTCTTATCTACTGTATCATGCCTGAAGCAGACATTTCTTGGTGGTTGAAAAATACACCAGCCTCTTAGGCTCTATGAGGAAAGAAGTTGGTATACTTTTAATAATCACAGTTATTTTTGTTTCTAAAACTATGAATAATAAATAAACCAGTGAACCATAATTGTTGCTTTTTTCTTTTAAAGCTTTTTTCCAGGTGGACATATTGGTCGTTTGGTTAGGATAAAAATGTATTATTTGTTCTAATACTGTTAAACTGTTCTGTCCTCGATTTTTTGTTTTAAACCTCGATCAAAGAATGAATCTTTTTAAACTGAGGCATTTTTATTTTTGTCCCAAACCGGACTGCCTCTTTTTTTTTTCTTTTTGGTAGCTACATTTTCCAAAGATTTAAAATCCAAACTGTATCTTATTCTACCTTCCTAAGGAGGCAAATAAATAAGGGCACATGTGTAGCCATATTCTAAGGTGAATCAAAGAACTATATAAGAAGACGCACACCTCAGCCGTTATCGCATCGTCACAATGTTGCATGCCTATGCTTGTTTTATAAATATTTCTCTTGAATGTAAAGTCATTCTTGAAAAAGAAAAATGTTGTTCCAAGCTAAAAAGAATGGCAACATAAATCTGATTAGAGAAGCTTTTCTATGCAAAGAATTAATCCAGTCACGATCAGCAGAAACTTAGTAGTATTTTTGGTTTGACATGGAAAGATATCATTCTGGAACTCAGCAAGATTTAGTCGTTTTATAAAGCTGTTCTCAGCTATAATGGCATCTCATTGGTTTGTTTTTACTACACATGTTTAGAAATAGAATTGCCAAAATTTATTGGGAGGGGGGCATACCCTTCCAATTTGACAAAAATATTGCAACAATTTCCATGAAATATATCTAGTTAATGTAAAACCCTGACCAACCAGATTAGTATCAAAATTCTACTCCTTCAATGTAAAACTTCTGAGATACCTAAAAGCTCCTTTGCTAGAATCACTTGTCTTTGGAATTATCTCCCTAATCCTTGTTTCTCAGATACAGCCGACATTGATTAACTAGTAATAGCACTTTTTGTGGTATTTGTCCAGCATCAGACATTCTCTCTATGCCACAGGTCCTTCAATGAAAGATTTCAGAGTTTGACAAGATACACTGAAAGAAGGTCAGAGGTTATATCAACCAAAAAGTTGTGAAAATAACGTTCAAAATCATATAAAATAAAATATAATTGTTTCAATTATATAACAGAAGGAAAAAAATGAAAAAAATCAGCTAGTCTGAATCAAGTATCGATATATCAGAAGATCCATCAAGATAATGATATACATTAGATAAAAGTTAATACATTGTGTATCAGTAAGAAGAAAAGGTGCTGTATGTGTAGTTTGTAAATTATTTTTTGCTGTACTTTTTAAAAAAATGATGTCTAACCATCAAGTCGTTAACTTAAAACTTATTTAATTTTGAGATACAAAGGATTGTGGAAAAAAGTAAATCCCAATATACAGAAATGTAAATGTGATGTGAACAAATATCTTGCTGCACAACTCCCCACTTAGGATGGCCCTTGTAAATCTGCCTCCTCTCCACAAATTACAGCAGCACCTTATGTTTCAGTGGCAATATGTAGTCACTGATAAGTAAAAAGAAAAGAATAAAAGGACATTAAAAAACGATAAAATGAAAACGGAAAAAGAATGTATAACATCAACATTTTTTTTACTTTTTAATGTCTAGATTTTTACAACTGATTTAGAATATTTTTGCTGAATCAGCAAATGGCATCCATTTCTCTCTCCATCAGGTCAGGTTTGTGTGCTAAGTTAATTTGAAAAAAAAATAAGATCTTGTGACAAAATCGATTACATTTTTGTGGCATTATCAGCCGATTTTCATCAACACATATCATCCTAAATATGTTTTTTTAGAGAAAGAAATGTTTTGCCAACATATTTTTTTCGACAACATATATTGATTACCTAATAGAAACATCGATTACTACAAACTGAATGGCCATTGATGAAGGTAAGTACATGTAAATTGTATGTTGCTTCACTATTGTTCAAACTTTACGGCTTGAACTTCTGTTTCTTCAAACTCCTAGAATGCTCAGATACAGAGACGTCTCTCTTCAAGTTCCAACAGTAGTTAGCTATCATGACTGCATCCAAGCGACCCTGATACCTGATCTTCATCTGAGGTTCAGATAGAATTTCTTCTCCTGCTCATTATTCATTGAACCCAGCAAGAAACCCTTCCACATGTGAAAATAGTGCATCTTGACGCTCATGTTGCAACCCAAGTTTCTGAAAGCAATCAGCAAGTTGTTGACAAGTACTGCATAGTTTCTGGCCTTTTTGTTGCCAGGAAAGTTCTTTGTTCATTGAGTTTTTGAACTCTGGATCTCTGATGAGCTCCCAGATCTGAAGACTGTCAAAGATGCCAGCTTTCAGCTTCTCCATGCTCAATCCTAGAAAAGCCTGGCACAAGTAAGTAAAACAGTCACCATCCTTGTCCAGAGCTTTGGTGAACTGCTTGATTGAGCCGAGCTTGATTTACAACAGTGGGAAAAGCATCCTGTCTCTGTCCACCAGACGGTTGTTGTTGTTGTTGATGTTCCTTTCTTTGCACGGCACCAATTCTTCCCATACACGTCGGTCTTTCTTTGTGTATACTGAGCACCAATCTTTAGAAGATTTTAAGGTTCAAACTGATTCCTTTTTGACATAATCACCCATAACTATCAGATCTGAATACTTCTTGTCATTAAAATAAACATTTCCAATCAAAACATGGCATTTCATCCCCCACCAACTTCTAAAATGCTCCCCACATGCGTACATGGGAATAAAAACGTAAAAAACGACATGTGGCCACAGCTCAAAAATTTGACCTGACTGCACAAAACCAATGTGATTTTTGGAGTTATCGCATCAGATTCATCCTAAATCATCTGAGAAAACGTAGACAACCAACTTGTTGTTGACCATGGCTTCTATGGCTCGTCAGCATTTTCTAGTTATGAAGAAAGAGGTGAGAAGAGAGTGTATGCAAAAGTTCACACAAAAATAAAAAAAAATATCATTTTTGCTGGGAACAAAATTAATTAATAAATACTATATTTTGTTGATTTTTAAGAATATCAAAATAATTTAATTATGAAATGGTAGAACACTAGTGCTTGTGGAAACAACCCTGAAGTCTGAACTGGAGTTGTACGGGCAACAATAACACAGACATCTTGACTCCACGCCTGGATAACATCAAAAATCAATATAAAATATGTTTGTATTATTTGAATTATTTAGACTAGTGTTCTCCTCTTGAACATTATTCTCACAACGTTTCAGCCAATGTAGCCTCCGTCATTCTTTAGGTGCATCTTGTCAAACTTGTTAATCATTCCATCGAATGGAACCTTTCTTTCATCTACAGAGGTAGCTTATTCTTGTTCTGTCAGCCATTTATTGGTACATAGGATAAGAGCAAGATACCTTTGTGGATTAAATAAAAGGGTTCCATTCAATATTCTGTGCAGATTTCTGAGTTCAACAAGATGCATCTAAAAAAGGTTGGAAGTGTCATTGGCCGAAACGTTGTGGAATAACAGCCACGATGAGGACACTAATCCAAACAAATGAATCATTTTAAAAATCCTGACACAAAATAAGAACAGTTTCAGGGTAAATAATCTTCAAGAAATGTAGTTTCAATTAGATACCAAACCTCCCTCATAATAAGATACATCAGTTAAAAACCCATTTGGCATAACAGAATGAGTGGTCGCAAATGAACTGGGCGACCAGGGTTTCATCCTAGGTCAAGTCATACCAAATCCTTAAAAAATGGCACTTTATCCCCCATTGCTAAACACTCAGTATTATAAGGAGAGGATCAAGGCTAAATGGAGTAATCCTGGGAATGGAATGGCGCCCTCCCGTACACCTCTGTGTAGCAGTTAATGAAAAGAGAACCTTTGGGTCACTCTCGACTATAGTTGGACACTTAACTGCTTCAGTTAAAATGCCAAATGCTACCATTTCATAATCATGTAGTCATACTAGTTTATGCTGCAACTGACTGAAATACTACTTAATGGACAGGTTTATTTTAAACATGCTTGAAACTTTTAATAAAGTAAAGAAATCAGACTCTAAAATATTTTAAATCAATCAAAAAAAATATATATATATATCTATGTTATCCACAGACTGTTTTGCCGTATTGCTAACCACACTGTTTAGAAGAGTTTCTACTTCTAACTATCATCTGGCAGCTGTTGAGAGTAAACAAAATATCAATAGTAAACATTGTCAAATCAAATTCCAATTATTGGTTTTGTTTACACAAAAAGCAATGTGTTACAGTGACAGTTGGCAATCTCACTTACCAGAGAACTCGACTCACAAAAGAGAAAGGCCGATATTTACTGAGTACGCTATTTGCATACACAATATATGTATATATATATATATATATATATATATATATATATATATATATATATATATATATATATATATATATATTGCTTGACATAGTTCAAAATAGACTTCATAGCCTCGTAGGGGATGTCCTTTTCTCTTCCCTGCAACCTCTTTCTCATAGAAGATATGTTGCGAGTTTGTCTCTGCTTTATCGTTATTTTCATGGCAAGTGCTCAAATCTATAGTCCCCCCTCGCCAAACTTTCACAAGAAACACCCGTCTAGCAGAAAACACTATCAATAATTACCCCCACTCTTTATCTGTGCCTAAACCTAAACATAGATTCCATGAACAAAGCTTCTTTTTTAGAACTGCACGCCTGTGGAATTGTCTTCCGTTTTCCTGCTTTCCAGCTGACTACAATATGGTTGTCTTCAAGTCTCATGTAAACAAGTTTTTGATGAGCCGTTCCATATAAGTTTACAAATTTACTGAAATTCCATTACTAACAATTACTATATTGTCATATTTCCACTGTACACTTTTTAACCCCTTATGCTCGAGTGGCCTATTGGCCTTGATACGTAATGATGCCTATGTAAATATATATATGTAAATAACCAAATGTATCCTAAACAGTATCCTTTTTGCACGTGTAGACAAGAAAACATAATGCACAACATGGCAGCTACCTTTATAAAAAAAAAAATCAAACACATGCGTTTCTGTAAAAATGGTTTTTGCAGAACCTTTAGAAATTCCTAAGCTTATTCGATCTTCTATTCTTCTGTCTATATCTGTATAAAAGAAAGCATCTCATAGCCGAATAAAACGTCCTGGAGGCGTAGTTACATTGACACTGAAGTCCCATGGTGCATGTTTGCAAGAGTCACAACTTGTTATATAATAACAACCAGAAACAGAATACAAAATATTTCTATTTATTCACAGAGTTATATCGTAAAAGATATCTTAAAATAAAGATGACGCTCCTGAAGTTATGGTCCAATAAAAAGTTTTTTTGATTTTAAAGAGTTTGATTACGTTTACGATTTAATGAGCAAAATTTGTTCAAACTTTGAGAATTGATGATTGTTTATGGCTTTTATTTATGGTTTAAAATTGATTGAAATTGAAAACTTAAGGATGGGGGGGGGATAATGCTCACACAAGTGACCTTTCAAACAATGCAAGGAAGTTATCTCTTTCCCTAAATACTTCCTTGTTATCAAAATCTGTTCGCTCCTCCCGAACTATTAATCTCCTTTGGATTTTATCTAAATTATCACCCCTTCATTATATTATCCAACAGACATTGCTCTGTTCTGTTTTGAAAATCAAAAATCTAATTCTACCAACGTGGGAAATATAAATAAAAAAAAAGGATATTTTCCTTGTTCTGGCTTCTGGTAACAGTGTAGACAGTCACAGTAATGAGTGTCCACAGTAATGCATGTATCTGCTGGTTTTCAAACATGGAACCCATTGGATGCAAAAATAATACAAGTATGCAAATTTAGGCACTGTTGGAGTTCAAGGTGGCAGCATAAAAAGACGATTTTTTCGTTCCATATGAGTTTTTCGTTTTTGGAAGTTTTTTGTGTTTCAATAACACGGTTAACACAATACTGAGTTGAATGCAACTTGTTTGTGCCAAGGAGCGCAAAGAGGACCACAAAGTTTACCGGTGACATAGCTCAAACCCAGAATAGAGTTTGACAGGGCATACACCTGTATTGTGAGACAGGTTAGAGTGTATTTTGGGTGCAAGTTGATTAACGGGAATTAGAGTCCCACACACCATAAAATAAAATGGAGGAAGTTTGTGCTCTACAGTCCACGGTTCGAATCTTCAGTTCAAGTTTTTGAGTCTGCCAAACACAGTCATCAGAAGATGTACATTTTCATGGAGCGACATGATGTAGCTATGTACAGAAGATGAATCAATAGATAAATTCACACCTTTCTAAGGATAAGCAGAGAACAGGGGTGCAACATTCAACCATGAAACAAATAAAGTCCAATTGTCCAGAGAATGAGACTTACATTGTTGTTATGAGATTTTGTTCCAGAGTAGCCGACAAGGTCAAGAGATGTGAAGAACAAATGAAAAAGTATGTTCTGCTTTTATTTTACAAATACCTCCCCAAAAGGGCCGATGTACCATAAATATGAACATTGATTCCAAATTAGCAGACACCAGCTTTCCCCTCATATACATAAAAAGTTGTCTCGTTCGCTTGTGAGTTTGTTGTCAGAAGTAAAAGAAGACTGATGATGATTAAATGTACACGTGAATGTTTCGTCGGAGGAGAAAGAAAGACAAAATCCGACTAGAGTGTGCATTTTGTTCCCAACTCAAAAGAATTTATGTGACTGAAATAGGAATTAATTCACTAAAAACATCATTCAGTCACGAAAAATTGACAATCTTTCATGGCTCAAACACTCAATACTCCAATCAGCTTGAAATCTTTACCTGGATTTCTTAAATGTTAGATTCCCTCTTTTGATTGCACTATGACTTTAATTTGGTAAACAAATTATTTTGTGAAGCAGGAATTTAAAAAAGTCTTAGTATTTTACGTTAATCTATTAATAGTAAGAACAAATAAAAATAATGTGTAATTAATGTGGAGACTTTCTTTTAATGTTTGAAAAGGAAACCGATTTTTTTATATTTATTTTTGTAGACGTCAAGGGAAATAACTCCTTATATTATGTTTCTGAACTTTTGAAATGAGGATTAATGATTTGGATTATTTGAATAGCGGTTCTCATCTTCAGTATTATTTTCACAACGTTTCAGTCGATGTAATCTTCAACCTTCTTCAGGTGTATATTGTTGAGCTCTGGAATCTTTCTGTAGAACTTGAGAACTTCACAGAATCTATATATCTATAAAAGTGAATGTGTCTGTGTGTGTGTCTGTGTACATTTCCCATACACAATAACTCTGTCAATTTAAAGTCTACAGACTCGAATTTAAATATACAGGGTACTGAGATTTGGGAAAATCTTTGTGATCAGTTTTCGGCCAGAAATTTGGCTGTTAAGGGGTCAAAGTTCAATGATTTGACCTTTGAGAACTCTACCAAACTCCTCCGACAATTTTGGGTCTAAACACTTGAAATTTTAGATATAGGTTCCTTGGACATGAACTTAATAACTTGATTTGAGTCCAAAACAATAAATGTTAAGGGGTCATAATAGAGGTCAAAGTTAAAGAAAATTGACCGCTTTTTTTTTTTTTTTTTTTTGCTCCATACACCTCCAAACACCCGGGCAACGCTGGGCTGAAATGGTAGTTTTGAATAAAAATCCTTTATTTAATTCCCGGGGGTAGCATTCTCCCATTCTCTCAGCCATGACCGAGTAGAAGTCTTAAGTAAATTCCAATTGTATTTGTAGTATCATTCATTTTGAGAATTGAACATCCCACCCCGAGAAGAATGTCATTTAGAACCGAATTATACTTACCACTTTATCCGTTATGCCATAGGATTTGTGAGAAAAGGATAAAAAGTGTAACATTAAATAATGTTAATATTAAAACTTATACCTCTGGATCCGTTTCTCTATCTTTCTCGTTTTCACATCTCTCTCACCCACCCCTAACTCATTCCTTTCTTTTGTTTTCATGTATTGAAGTCATTCATCTTTCATTTATATAATAGTGTTAGGATTTTCCCAACTATAGATGGTAATAAAAATAATGTTACGTCGATAATAAGAAAGGAACACAAATGAAAATTATAAAGAAACTTGTATTGATAGGAAAAAGGAGAATGCTCGTTTCCTGTGAAGTTTGGCTGGGTTGAGGTAAAAAAGAAAGACTTGAATTCTTTGGTGCTGCAATTGCTGTCGAAACTCCTCACACGTGTCTTGTATGGATGGCGGAGAAAGCTGACATAGGTGTTCTCCTTGAGGCCACAACAAGCAAAACGAGATAGAGAATTCGAAATAACCGCTCTCAAGGAGTTGGGAGGAATCTAAAAGGGAAGCCTGTGATTCGTTGTTTTTCATTCAATCACAGGGCACCCCGTTAGTGACTCCTTAATAATTCCAATATTAGATAACATTGAAAATGAATAAAATCCCCCCCCCAATGAAACCTGGTCCAGTTGACCCCCAGAGAATTAAAAACATTTTTTTTCTTAATTTCAGATATTATTCATCCAAACCAATGCAGTTCAAGAAGACACCAATTTTGTGGATATTTGTTTTGTAGTTTTTAACTTTTAGTTGAACATATATGCACACAACTTTCCTTCATATGCTACATGGCTTTTACATTGTATAGTTTCACCACGCACTCATGTTTTCATGTCTCATTCAGAAAATAAATTTACAAACTTTAATACGAAAAATCAAGTTAAATGAACACGAGTTTAAGAGAGAGAATTGTCTCTCATACTTTTAATTGGTTATAAAGCCAAGGTCCAGTGTTTAGATAAGAAATCTATCAATGCCACAATATGGTCATTTAGAATCGAAGTGGCTTTAGAAATGGTGAAAAAGTCTTTAATTATTTTTTGAAAATGTCCTTATCAATCTCAAAAGTTCTTGAAACGTTTTCAAAACTCATTATTCAAAAGTAAAAGCATATAAAAATAACATTAGAAACAAATGTTCCGTCATTTCTAGTCTTCCATCACATTAGACTATTGAACACTGTACTAGTAATAATGATTATATATTTTTTTTGCATCGAATCATTGTATGTAATTGACTTATCGTTTATTTTCAAGACCAAACATTAATGCTTTTTTTTTTTTTTTAAATGAAAACTGGATAGAGAATATTCTTTACTAATATTTTTATTATTTGGATTCACCGGACTACTGTTCTCATCTTGAGTGTGATTTTCACAACGTTTCGGTCGATATAACCTCCGACCTTCTTCAGGTGTATCTTGTAGAACTCAACAATGTTTCTGTAGAACTCCGGAATTTGGGCAGAATTTTGAGTGGAACATTTTATTTACTTCACGGGGGTAGCATGCTCGTTTCATCAGCCATGACTAGATAAAGGTCCGAAGCAATTCGCAATTTTATTGTTTTTTTAATTAGTTAGGACCTCTATTCAGTCATGACTGACGGAACAAGAGCACGCTACCCCAATGAAGTAAATAAAAGGTTCCGCTCGAAATTCTGTCCAAATTCCCAAGTTAGGCAGAAACATTCCCGAGTTCGACAAGATACACTTGAAGAAGGTCGGAGCTTACATCGACCGAAACGTGAAAATGACACTCAAGATGAGAGCAGTTGTCTGATAAATCCAAATAATACGAATAACCAATCCTCATCTCAAAAATTCAGAAACGTCAAATATTTTTATGTTTTTTTATATTTATTATAGGCAATTGAATTATTTTAGATAAATGCGGAGAGGTAAAACAGATTTTTAATTCTGTGTCAGAAAAAGATAAAATATTTTCTTTTGATCGATGAGAGTGTGAATAAAGCATTTGCTTTCAGTTCCAATATTTTATGCCATCGAAGGTTCCAATCTCAGACTATGCACTTGTTTTTCCGTTTTTTTGCTTTGCTATAGCATTCCAGTTCTTTCATAGATTTTTTTTTTAAATAAAACTAGATGTTCTTAACGACTAATCTTAATTATCAAATTCAAACGTTGTGAAACCGGACATAAATCGGTACCTCAGCTAGTGTGCAAATATAGATAGAAGAATTAAGAGTGGGTGGAGTAGGTTTAGGGAACTTTTGGCATTACTATGCAGCAGAGCATTACCACTGTCAACTGGGGGAAGAGTATGTGTATGCAATGTGGTGATTTATGGCCAATGAGGGTTAAGGACATGCGTTGCATGGAGAGAAATCATATGAGAAATTATATACAATGTAATGCGAGTTTTATATCTGATGACTTCAGATGAAGATTAAATCTGAACAATATATAAAAAGATGCGTGCAAAAGAAAGAATGGATGCAAATTCTTAAGTTTGCAGATGAAGAAAAGTTGGTGAAGCAGAGTCAGTTGAAAGGGGAAGGAAACCATGGAAGGAAGTAAATTTTTTAAAGCCGTCCTACACATGTCAATATATGAAGTGAACGTTAAACCAAAAATAATAATTATGATGATTAGAAAATAGTGTTCCAAAGTTTTATATTTGGCTTTATAGCCATCTTGTATTTTCTTTCATAATTATCATTTTTCTACTTGTAAACTACTATATATGTATATCAAAGAACCTACTGTTGCTCTTATGTGTCTGGCCTTTCTACTTGTGTGGTGATAATGTCTTGAATTAAAGTTTAAAATGCAAAAATCAACTATCATAGTTCAATTGTGCTCTAAACGGAAACTTTCATTTTGAACACACCTCTTCCTGCTTGTTGATAATAGAACTTTTCAAATACACTTATGATGTTAGGCTGTATAAGGCGTTAACTTTAGTCAAAATCACCTGTTCCTCTTTCATCGGATTATTTTGATTATCGATACACATTCTGAAGATATTCTGATACAAAACCTATCTATAAGAACACTTATAGACAGGCATATAAAGTACATTTGTGTGAATTTTTTGAAAAATCGGCCAAAGTGTTTTCAAGTCCCTACAAAACAAACTCACGCACACACAGACAAAGTTCCTTTTACATAATAGTGTATATATATATATATATATATATATATATATATATATATATATATATATATATATATATAGGCATAATCACGCTGACACATCGGTTCTCATCTGATCACCGAAGTTAAGCAACGTTGAGCATGGTTAGTACCCGATGGGTGACCATTTGTGAATTCTAGACGCTGTATATACTCTCCACTTATCTCAGCGTTTGTTTCCAGTTGTCCTGTATAGACACTTCACTTGCCACTAGTATTTAACAACGTCGCCTCAGGAGAGGTGTGGTTGGAGATTGCGCACCTCCTGCCACAAAATTTCATGTGCAGGCACCCCTTCATGGGTATCCATAGTCTGTCAAAGACTGAAGGAACCCTTTAATATATATATATATATATATATACACACACACACACACACACACACATTAAAAAAGAAAAATTCAATGTGGTTCAGTACTGGACGAGGATCACTGTTCTGCACTTTTCCACTATGCTTATTGATACCATATTACTGTCTTTTCCCTGCCATCTTTTTAAATATAGGTGATGAAGCTGAAATGTTGGAAAAATCTGAATTAATGTTTTTTTTTTTAGTTCTGTCCCTGTTGGTAACTTAAAGGTTTCACTAACTCTACCGACTCAGCGTTTCCCAAGATCACTTCTACTGTCTTTCTCATAGAATTTTATTCATTTGATATAAATTTCATCAAAAAAGGATATATTTGAAATTTTAAAGGAAGTTTCTCTCTCTCCCAAGAAAATGTTATTCGGATTATTTAAATTACATTAAACTAGATTATATTTGAAGCTTTAACAAGGCTTTACACTCATAACCTCCTGAGGTGTGCCCTCAGAGGTTTGGAAACACTTCCATTGTCTTCCTTGGTTAATTTTTCATAAGAATAGACTTTTACATTTTATGTAGATTCTCAAACCTTTCTTTCTGTAGGGAAAACACTCACACATATACATATACACAAATACATACAGACATTGAGTTATATATATGTGTGTGTGTGTGTGTGTGTGTGTGTGTGTGTGCATACAAGATTATTTTTAATGCTCAACCATAATTGAGAGGAAAATACTTGACCATAAAACTTATTAAATATGACGTTGCACATGTTGAGTGTAAAATATCGATATTTAGTCCATAACAGCTTCCATATCTTTCAGTCGTAGAATTATGCAACCATTAATATTTTTTTCAAAAATAGATAAAAAAATAAAGAAAATTCTTCATTTCTTTTTTTATTTTGAAAATAAAGCAATTTCTCCAGAATTGTTAACATTGATATTGAATGTTGTTGAAAATTCTAAAGACAATTTCACATAAGCTATAAATAAAAAAAAAATCTGTAAAATTGTTTTTAGCGATAAAACGCTCATGAGAATGGTGTGAAACGTATTTCAAATAACCAACCGGAAAAGGAGTAATTAAATTCAAGTAGTTTGGTTTTCTTTATCTTTCACTAACTCTACCGACTCGGCGTTGTCCAGGATTCATTTTGTTAAATTCTCATTTCTAAATATTTCTCCGTTCTAGTCTAAAAGATTATTTTAATAGGAATTATATTTGAGATAACTTCTAAAGTCCAGTGAGTGTGGGACTCATTCAAGATCACATATCCTCTTGGTGAGATGATCAGCAAACTGTCTTGACATATTATTGAATAGCGACAAAACAAGGACTGTTGTATATTCATGGCTGAAACCTGATGGACAAGGCAATTATAGACTGAAATTTATCTGTACTAAATATGATGGGATTGCTTGTGAATTTTATTAATGATGTCATGGGTGCGTTAGATCTTTTTTGTGCGTATGTGTGCAGAGGTCATTTTTACTTTGAGAATGAAAACAATTTTAAGACTGTCTCTCTCTCTCATATATATATATATATATATATATATATATATATATATATATATATATAAAATTAATAAAATTCTCTGTGGAAGGCAGTGCAACTTTTAGTATTCGGTGAACATTTCATAATTATATTTTGTAATTTTTGAGATGAGGATTGAAAATTTGTATTATATATATATAAAATTAATTTGTATTATTTGTATAATTCAAACCACTGTTCTTATCTTGGACGTTATTCTCATAACGTTTTCGTTGATGCAACCTCCGATCTTCTTCAGGCGTGTATAGATGAACTCGAGAATATGTACAGAATTTAGAATGAAAACATTTCATCCACAGGGATAGCTTACTCTAATTCCACAAGGACCTATTAATCAGTTTTAAGTACCAGTTTTTTAAAGGTTGTAAAAAGTTAAAGTCAAAGTTGGTTGGTTGGTTGTTTTTGTTTTACGGCATATCAACCCTTTTCAGGTTATTTAATGCCGAATCCAGTGATTTTGAAGAAATTGTTTTTTTTTTTGTTGCTTTTTTTTTAAAGTCAGTTTCTATTTAACCCATAGTTGGGACCCTAACTGGTACTACCATTCCAGGTTAGAGTGGACATGGGAGCAATGATAATTAAGGGGTGGCTTCACACTCCCCAAAGCCCGCAAGCTGGAGCCTCAGCATCGGATATAGTTTAAGGTCATATCCAGGACTTAAGATCAAAGACCCCATCTTATATCATCTATTTGTATTCCCAATACTCCGCCTTCTCTCAAATTAATTGATTTAAGCTTGAAAAAAAAAAATAATAAAAAGCTTCATAAAGCTAAATATATAACTTGCAGACCTGGCTTAATCTGGAACTAAAAAAAAACAAACAACAAAATAGTTCAAAAGTGCATGTCATATCCTTATATTAAAGAGTATACCTCTCAATCTTTCTCTCTCCTCCACCCCTCTTTCACCGTTGAAAAGCCCATTCCTCTCTATTGAAAATAATCTAAGTTTATTCATCTTTTCTTTTATATAATAGTTAAAATTGAAAATGGCTGAAAACAAACAATTACCCCCACCCCATCCCTCTGACGAAACCTGACCTACTTCACTTCTAAAGGATGAATATTTAATTTTTTTTTTTAATGTTAAATATTATTCATCCAGGACAATGCTGATCAAGAATATACCAACTTTGTGAGTGTTTGTTTTGTAATTTTTTACTTTTAGTAAGACACACACAAACAACTTTTCTTTATATAATAGGTTAATATAATTTATGTATTTTATTTTAATCTTTTGTTTTCATTGCAATATTTTTTATATAAGTGGTCATAATTATTTGCTTTTTTAAAAAAAAAAAAAAACTTCTATTTAAATTTTTTTTCATCTTTTTTTTTTCACAAGATAGTCACCACTTATCAAGGCCCGGAAGCCACTCAGGGATAAGAGTTATTGAGTGTACAGTAATCAAGGGAAAGTATCGTAGTAATCATTAATATTGGAGATTCGATAAAGTGTCTTACTTAAGGGGGCTATCCATCAGGAATTTGTTTATGTTGGACTTGAAGACATCCAAGTTGTAGTCAGGTGGGAAACAGGCAAATGGAATAGAGTTCCACAGGCGTGCACTTCTAAGAAAGAAGCTTTGTTCATGGAATGTACATTTTGGTTTTGGCACAGCTAAAAAGTGGGGAAAATTTTGGACAGTGGTTTCAGCTAGACGGATGTTTATTGTGAAAGATTGGCGAGGGGGGACCAGAGATTAGAGCTCAGACGAGCACTTGCCATGGAAGTAACGATAAAACAAAGACAGGCTTGCAATGTCTCCCATGTGGGAGAGAGGTTGCAGGGAAGAGAAAAGAGCATCCCCCACTAAGCCACAAAACCTATTTTGTACTCTGTCAAGGCAGGATAGGCTGTTTTTAGCAGCTCCTGCCCAGACGTGGCAGTAGTACTCCATCCTTGGACGTACTTGGCTTTTATATAGATAGAGAATTGCATCAGCAGTAAGATATCTTCTGGAGCGGTAGAAGGATCCTACCATTTTTCCAGTGACCTTGACAACTGACTTGATGTATGTGTTCCATTTCAGGTCAGGAGTAAAGGTCAAGGCCAAAAGCTTATCAAAACATAGAGCTTCCCCTCAACAAAAGACATCCATTTCAATTGATGCCAGATGGGGATCAGAGCGTTGGTGATGTAAAGATAAGAGCTTAGTTTTATATGACAAGTTTGAATACAAAACATGATAAATCTAACTTTTTTAAATTAAGAAATTAAATTTTGCAAAGAAAAATATTTCAAATTTGAAATTCTCCTGTAAAAGCTTATTTAATTAAAAGCAAAAATATTAGGTAAATATCACATTAGTTGAACAACATGATTTGGAGTGTGTTAGAGTGATGAAGTGCAACACTTTTTTGTGGTGGAAATTTAACAATTTTGAAAATAACATCACATTTTGCATTTAAACTCTTCATATAATAAAAATCTTGATATTGAAAATATTCAAATTTTCAAAAACCTTTATAAACCTGTAAGGAAAGTATGCAAAAATTTAAAATATTCGACAAGGAATACAAATAAAACAAGAAAACCCTTATTCCATGGAGTTTTGAAGAGAGCAAATCTTCTCATCAGAAGGAAGAGGCTTTCAAAATATACAATGAATTTTTTTTTTTTTTAATTACATTTTCACCCTAAACAAGGCAAATTGCCACTTTGGTGTAGGGGGCTACTATCAGGGGCAGCAACCACCGGGGCACTATGTAGGGATTTGGGCAGCAAGATGTCGGTTCACGTTACACTTGAACTTCTGCATGTCAGTACAGCCAGGGAAGCAGGAACCTGGAATGGAATTCCAGAGTCTAGCGGTTCTGGGGAAGAAACTACTGGAGTAGAAAGATCTTTTACATCTAGGGATCTCTACTGTGTGGGGGTGGGACCTAGCTGCCTGTCGGGTTTGTCAAGGGTGTCTACGTTGTGGGGGCATAAGTGTCTGCAGTTCGTCAATACGTTCGTTAAAATACTTGTAGAACAAGCAGAGGGATGCAACGTTTCGTCGATGGGACAGAGGCTGAAGCTTAGATGCCAGTTCAGGGCCTATCAAATTGGCGACTCTTTTTTTAACCTTGTCTAAGAGCGAGAGACTAGTAGCAGATGCACCAGCCCAAATGTGACAACAATACTCCATACATGGGCGAATGGTGGCCTTATAGAGGTACAGGATACTTTCAGGTGTCAGTAGTTTTCTAGCACGGTAGAGAGAGCCTACCTTTTTCACAGCGGCCCTGGCAATGTTTTCAATATAATTGTTCCAGCTCATGTTTCCTGTGAATGTTAGGCCAAGCAGTTTGAAAGATGTACTCTCAGACAGGGAGTCACTGGCCATTGCTATTGGTGGCAGAGAAGGTTTCTTGTAATTATTGAAGGAAACCAGATTAGTCTTGGCAGCATTGAATGTGACCATCCATTTTGCAAGTTAATGCATCACGAGAAACAAACAATATGAAATTTTTTATATTTGCATTAAAAAAAGTCATTTAACAGTTTTTAGACAATTTGTAGGGATCCAAACAGATTGGGACAGCAAGAAATGGAAAAAGGGAGAAAAATAATTGTCTAGTGTACATATAAAGATAATTTATCGAAAGCAATACAATGCAAATGTGTAACAGATCGACATAAACCCAAGCAAATTAAGACAAAATAGTGGAAGATAAAATGTAGATTCACCCTTTTTTTATTAGAAAATTCAAAATGGTGTAATGAAAGAAAACTATGAGGGATTTGCAGCTTCTCTTCCAATTTTAGGCTTTTTTAAATCATGTTCAACGCATTTTATTTTCTTTTGGTAGAGTGATTGTTGTTATTTATTCTGTTGAGTTAAGGGCAAAATAGATTCACTGATTGATATAATAATTAAGTGATTGCTTTTGTGCTACAAAACAGATATTGTCAAGAATTGTAAGTGTCAACTGAATTAAAAGAATAAATTGTAACATGGTCAACATCATAAAATTTGGAATATAGACTTTTGTCATTCATTCATTCATTATATGCTCTGTTATGACATTGAGCTTCTTAAATAATGATTGGTATATATAAAAAGGAAATATAAGCGAATGCAGAATATTTCCACAGAAATATATATATGTTGTTTTTTTTTAATGCTTTATGTATTGATGGCTCCATATACACGTTTGAACTGAAGTTGAACACATATCTGAGGAAGGGATATGTTCCCGAAATATATTATATGAAACTTCTATCTGATCATACAAACGTTAGCTAGAATATACAATGTTATATATATTAAAATTATATTAAAAAAAGCAACATACACATATACGTATTGTATCAACAAACGGTGAATCTGTATAGCTTGTTTCATCGTTATATTTTAATTTGCTTCAGTTTGTGTCGATCCACTACACCTCTGTATTGTATTGCTTTCTATAAATTATCTTTATATATTCTTTTTACTTGTGTGTTGAAAGCTATGGTTTTTCACTTAGCTTAAAGCATTACTCGTCATTATCAGAATAGAATTTTCCCAGTAACCAGAAATATAAACAAAAGCATAATTTCTCTTACTTCCATAGTTAGTGAGATGGCATGCTCTTCATATATAACTTTTAGTTTTTAAATCTGCATTATATTTGATGATAGCAAATGAAAAAATTTTTCTCATCACCTGTCACACAAACTACAATTTTTTTTTTAAAGCAGATTTTAAATATTACAATGTTTAAATAAAGGTGTTTTGTAAAGAAAACAATTTTAGATTGAAAAATTAAATTAATTACAGATAAAGTACATGAAAAGTTAATAATCAAGAATTTCACAAAAATAAAAAAAAAACAATTTATAGTAAAGAAGTAGAATTAAATTCTCTACCTAACTGTATACTTTTAATGTGTCGAAACTGTTAGATTTTTATTTCAGAATTTTATTTCGCATTTCGATGTTTGTGTCTTATTAATACACAAAAAAACAAGGTGGCAGCTGTGATTATCGCTTTACTTCACTGGTTTTCCGAGTTTTTTTTTGGGGGGGGGCACTTAGACTTCGACTTAGTAGGAAGTGATTTTTTTTTTTTTTTTTTTTTTTACATAGGAGTCACCATTTATCAAGGCCCGGAGATCACTTGCAGATAAGGGTTATAGAGTGTACAGTAGTCAATGGAACAATATCATAGTAATCATGAATAATGGAAATTTGGTAAACTGGAGAATTTGTTTATGTTGGACTTGAAGACAACCAAGTTGTAGTCAGTTGGGAAGCAAGCAAATGGAAGAGAGTTCCATGGGCATGTACTTCTAAGAAAGAAGCTTTGTTTATGGAATCTACGTTTTGATAAAGTGTGGGGAAAATTATTGACAGTGGTTTCAGCTAGATGGGTATTTTTCTTGAAAGATTGGCGAGGGGGGATCAGAGATTGGAGCTCAGAAAAGCACTAGCCATGGAAACAATGATAAAACAAAGACAGGCTCATAACGTCTCTTCTGTGGGAAAGAGGTTGCAGGAAAGAGAAAAGAGCATCCTCCACTTAGCTGTCTATTTTGAACTCTGTCCAGGCAGGATAATTCTAGCAGCTCCTGCCCAGATGTGGCAACAGTACTCCACCTTTGGCCATACTTGGCTGTTCTATATAGGTAGAAAATTGCATCAGCAGTGAGATATCTACTGGAGCAGCAGAAGGATCCTACCATTTTTCCAGCAACCTTGGCAATAGATTTGATGTACGTGTTCCATTTCAGATCAGGAGTAAAGGTCAAGCTCAGAAGCTTGTCAAAACATGGAGCCTCCCCAAGACGAGCGCCATCCATTTCAACTGATGCCAGATTGGGATCGGAGCATTGATGATGTAAAGATAGAAGCTTGGTTTAAGATGCATTAGAAGTAACCAGCCATCTCTTCCCCCATTGTACCACATGCTCAAGATCAGAGGAGAGAGAATCAGAGAGAACTTGGTCATTTACAGCCTTTGATGTGTTGCAATAGATTGTCGTGTCATCAGCATAGATGTCACCGAATGATTTAAGTATGTGTTTTGGGAGATCATTTATGTAGATCAGGAAGAGAGTTGGGTCCAGGATGGACCCCTGAGGGGCTCCAGCTTTTACAATGTCTTCAGCACAAAGCCATCACTGTGGCTGCCATTTTCGTTTGACAAAATAAACAAACACATTGAAATAAAATTCTGAAATAAATAATCCTACAGTTTCCATGCATTAAAAGTTTTCAGGCCGGTAGAGAATTTATTTCTGCGTTTGCTGTTAATCATTATTTCTTTTTTATGTTTTGTTTACGAGTTCTCGACTGTTAACTATTCTGGACATGTACTTTGGTTACATCATTTCATCCATTGATCAAAACGCCTGTTTGCTACAACGCTCGCCAACCATGTGTCTTCATTCATCAGAGTTGAAGGTTATTTTCTGCACCCGGCACAACTATTAAGCTGAATTTATGACATTACGTTTTATTGGTTTTGTTTAAAAATCGTGTGTGTGTGTGTGTGTGTGTGTATGTGTGTGTGTGTGTATGAGAGAGAGAGAGAGAGAGAGAGAGAGAGAGAGAGAGAGAGAGAGAGAGAGAGACAAACAAAAAACGAGACCTCTAAAATAGTTTTAAAAAAATGTACAAAGCAATAATTTTTTTAAAAATGGTTTCTTTTGTCTGTGAGAATTTGTTTCTTTCATTTTTTTCCCCTCGTGATTTCTCATAGCAAATTGTACGTGAAATAATTGAATTGCATCGACTTGAAGCGGAACAAAATCAGGAAGTGATTTATCCATAGGTTAATACGCTGTAATTCACAACGAGTCGAGTTTTTTTTGTTTTTTGTTTTATACTCCTCCCCTATAACTTTATTATTTTTTTTATTCACAAGGCTGTGGCGTTTTGATAATCACGTACTTTGCATTTTTCTTTTAAAAATTTCTCTTTTTAGAAATTATCTGGTAATTAAATTATGCAGATTTTCTTGCCAAGCAATTCTTTTTCATTTTTTTTAACAAGAATAAAAAAAAAATTGCGTTCTCATGTGAAGGGCTACTTGGGCTTTTTAAAATGTATTGCTCTTTTGATTTCTAGTCCTTAAGTTGTTCTTGTTTTTTTTAACTATAGAGTCACCGCTTATCAAAGCCCGGAGGCCACTCAAGGATAAGGATTCATGAATGCCAGGCGATGAGACAACACCGTGATGATCAGTGATAGTAGAAACTGAGTAGAAATTAATTATTTAAGAGGACGATTCAACAATAATTTGTTTACGTTGGACTTTAAAACAAACATGTTATTGTATTCCACGATCAGTTCTGGGAAAAATATTTACTCATGGAGTTTTCGTTTCATTGTATGCACAGGTAGAGAGCAAAAAAAATTGCTGATAGCGGTTGTAGTTAGACGAGTGTTTGTCGGGATCGTTTTACAGGTGGGGTGGGGGGGTGGACCATAGAGTGAAACTTAGTTGAACAACTGCCATGAAAATGATGATAGAGTAGAGATACGTCTGCAACGTCTCTTCTGTGAGAAAGGTAGCAGGGAGGAAAAAAGGACATTGTCCACCAGATTTCGAAGGCGGTTTTGTATTTTGTTCAGGCAAGGGGAAAGATGCTCTGAGCAGCTTCTCCTCAGACTTATAACTTTATTCCCGTTTTTACTATTTGTGTACGACAACAAATGTACGACAAGGCACAACAACTGCTTCTGCTCATTCTCTATTCGTGCGACTTGGGCAAGTCATTCAAGCAACCTGTGATGGCAGACAACCAGTCATGACGATGATTTAGTCATAATATTCATCCATAAAAATTGTAAAAAATCGCATTTATTTTTAGCAAAACTTCAAAAGATATGGCACAAGTCCAGAGTTCAATCCCGCCCCCCCCCAAATACAGAAAAATCTTTATGATGTAAGTCTTAGTCACAGAACGAAAATGTGATATTCCAAAATTCATATAAATTGATCAATATATATATATATATATATATATATATATATATATATATATATGATGAAAATAATGGAAATAGTATTCCGACAAAATAGAGAAAATAAAAAGGAACAAACCGTATTATGTGTTCATCAACGTTTCGTCTTTATTTATATGTATAATATTTTTTACGATTATTAACGATTTTTACAGTAAATAGTACCAATTACAAGGCTGGTTTTGATCTTGGTACTTTGAATTGAGTTGTCTCCCTTTTTATTTTAGGCGGATCAAAACATCTCGCTTCCTCATAAAATTTAATTTTCTTAGAAGAAAAATGTTTGATCAATTTACATAATTTTTAGAATATGATATTCTTATTCCGTGATGAGAAAATTCTGACTTCAAAAATTTTGTTTGTTAAACAGGTTGAACCACTTGCACCAAAGATATTTACGAAAAATAAAGTTTAGTTTTTTTTTAAACTCTGAAATATAAAAAAATTAAATAAGCAATCGATTTTAATTCAAATTAACTGGTATTATGCTTTTATTTTTCTTAAAAATCTTTGTAAAAAAAATGAACAAGTTTTTTTTCTATTTTTTTTTTTTTTTTTCAGACTTAAGGGAAAAATTAAGAAAAAATATGAATCGAACGTAAAAAGTAAAAGTTCCAGCACTCTAGGAGCAGTGCACTCTGACCAACAAAAAAATCCTGATCAGTCTCGTCAATACTTCCTGATAGACGCGCCTCAGACAACTAGCAATAAACTAATCCGATCTCAGAAAGAATGTGAATCTTATAAAGGTAGACTTCTTAAGTCTAAGAATACTTTTTTTTTAATTGATATCGAATAAAGTTCAGTTTCAATGTAAATTAGATCGTGTTTCTTTTTTAAATGTAACTTTTTGTAAGTTTTCTGAAATTTCTTTTGTGATTCAATATTCAGCTATAAAAATGCCGCGCTTATTTTGCACGAACAGAGGATCAGTAGGAGCAATTGTGCGCCTTTTTTTTTGATACCTCATTATAATACAGCTACTTTGGAACAAAAAAAGCAGGCAATAAATCTGAAGATCACATGCCACTTATAGGTGAGATTGAGGCTAGCAACATCACGTATGATGATAATAATGATGATGATGATGGCCAGTGTCTTAATAATCTAAAACGATTTCTAATCCAAACAAAGTGGATTAACCCATTCCAAACGGACAGATTGCATAATCCATCTGAAAGACTTTGCTTGTCTGAAAATCAATTTCCATTTGGTGCATTACATAATTGTGACGCAAATAGACAAGAATTGGATCGATGAAAAAGTGCATCATAAAGAATTTTTTATGGTTGACTGGAAGCGATATAAATGAACTTTCTAAACCAGATGGAAAATACTGCTTTATGTTTTGTTTTCTTTGAGCGCCGGGATATGTGGCAGTTTCGGTAATTAAGTGTAAAGGCAAAAATATTCAGAATCATGTATTTAGACTAAGCTTTTAGCAATTTATTTTCTATTAAATGAAATAGCAAGCAAATACACTTCTATGCGTTTTAACTGAAGTAACTAGTAAAGCTACCCAACGTCGCTTGGGATCTTAATTCCCATGAAGTATGCAGATTACAGAGAATAAATAAAACAAAACACTCTGCTTAATATTGTACTTTGAAATTTTAAAGTTCAATTTAAGAGACGATCAGGCCAATAGGCATCTTTGGTCTTTGAAATATGATCTTATGTTCATGTTAGCTCCTTACATCAAGTGATTTCATGCCTTGTCTGAAGCAATTCCCATTAAATTAGGATAATATTAGAAAAAAGAATATTATTATTATTAAATATTATCATTCTTTTCCTAATACTATCTGAAGACAAAATGAAAATCGGCTACTGCAAAGGTCGTTCCAAATGTAAAGCCTCCTATTTTTTTTTTTAACTCAAAAAGTTGTAGAGCTACTAAAGCGAAAGTGATACCATCAAAACAGGCAATTTTTAGATTCTTGAAAGGTTTACCTTTTGCCTGACCTGTTTAAAATACAAGGAATTGAACTCTGGTGGTGAAGTAACATGATTTATTATTCATTTATATATTGCGACGAGGAAGTCACAAGTTATCACAGTCTAAAGGTCACTTGGAGATAAGGGTTAATGAATGTAAGGTGATCAGTGATCAATAGCGTAGTGATTTATTAGGTGGAATTTAAGGGGACGGTTCAACAGGAACTTGTTTACATTAGACTTGAAAACGACCATGTTGTAGTCAGCTGGAAAGCAGATCTGCAGTACAGAATTCTGCAGGTAGGCAGTTCTAAGAAAGAAACTTTTTATTTACGGAATTTGCATTTAGATTTAGGCACAGACAAAGAGTGAGGAGAATTTATATCAAATTTTTAAATGATAAGACCAGTCAGTCGTTAATGCGTCTCGATTATTTTTAATTGTTCTTTTCTTTTTAATTCTTTTCTTTGGCTTCTCATCTTCAAGAAGAGAAGAGCCAGGAAAGAAATTCTGATCGTTCTCAAATTCGACCAACACAATATCAGTCAATGATACAACATAGTCAACAACTGTGTTTCCTCTCATTGTGATATGCTGGCGTCAGACAGAATTAAGCACAGCTTACACATGCATGTAAAACACTCGTTAAAGCTCCTATTTTTGCCACCTGCTAATAAAAATATTATATTAATTATGTAAAAATAAATTAAAAATGATGTGACACAAGGTCGGAAGGTGGGAATTGAAAAGTCAGAGCCCATGAGGCAAAGCACACTGACCAACAAAAAATGCTTGAGTAGCCTTGTCGACATTGCCCAGCAATAAACTAATTTTTTCTCAGAACAAAAAGGGTAAAGACTGGGAGAGGGATAGACCTCCTAGAATTGCGCAGAATCATATTTCAGCCCAGCAACAAAAAAAAAATCCCACTAAACTCTCATAAAAGAGATGTAGTGAGTCTATCTCTACTTCATTGTTATTTTCATGATAAGTGTACTACTGAGCTGCAATCTATGCACCCTCCCTGTAAAAATTCATGGCAAACACTTGACTAGCTACAACCACTATCAACAATTTCCCTAACTCTTTATCTGTACCTAAAACTAAACGAAAATTCCATGAGCAAAGCTTCTTTCCTACAACTGCCCATCTGTGGAACACAATATAACAGGACTGCTTCTCCGCTGATTATAAGTCGTTTTCAAATTCAATATAAACAAGTTTTTGTTAAGCTGTCCTCGTAAATAATCAATTTTTACCATTACCAATTATCACAAAGTTCACTCATTAGGTCTTGATAAACGATGATTCCCTTGTAAAAAAACCAAAAAAAAACCAAAAAGAAACCTCAAATGGCTAAAACTCTGATTGTTGGGGACGTATCCTCGACTTGATATACAAAACAAATGTTATCGTTATGAAAGATGATTAGATTTATTTAAAGTTTCTGATTCTTAGTAGATTTATACCCATGTCGGTTAGACACATCCAATAGAGAAGATGTTTATCTTTCCTTTATGTCTTCTAAAGAAGTTTCATTGAGTTCCTAATTTGGAGGGAGTTGTTTTGACTTATCTCTCATTGTCAATTCATTATTTAGACAGTCTGTAGTATCTTCGCGTCTCAAAGATTGGCTTCAGCTGTTAATTGGTTGGCAGGTCACATGACTTGCATTTGAAATCTCATTTTCATCGCTAATGCACAGATTGAAGTGGCACGTCGTTTTTGGAAAACTGGGTACTAGTGCAGTTTTTAAACCAGACAAAACTGACTTTTCGTTTAGCTTTTGTCGACTATTTACATAAACATCCAGAAGAGGCAGAAGCGCTTATCCAATCAGAAGTTAACAAAAAAAAAGAAAGAAACATCCAGAAGGGCTTATCCAATCAGAAGTTAGCAAAAAAAAAAAAAAGAAAGAAATCACAAATTAAATCGTAAATTGGCAATTGTCAAAAAGTACCAACAGAAAAAAATTAAAAAAGGGGGGATAAAACAAATAGTTAACAAATAACTGTTACTAAAGGCAATAAGACTAGGTTTGGGTTAGGTTATGGTAAAACAAAAATTAATTCGAGTTTTGTTTGGTTCAAAAGTTGGATAATCATTTCAATAAAAAGCTTTGTCAATCAGTCATGCTTTAGTTTGAAATAGCATTTTCCTCGGTCTGTCAGGTTTAAGTTATAAATTACATTTTCTTAGTCTGTCAAGCTTAAGTGTGAAATAACATTTTCGTTGGTCTGTCATTTGTTTGAAATTACATTTTAACCAATATATCATGCTTAAATTCGAAATAACATTTTCGATGGTCTATCATTGTTAAGTTTTTTTTAGATGAAAATTGATAATTTCTATTATTCGCACTACTGTTATAATCATCTGACAGAAAAGTGTGAGAATAACGCCAAAGATGGAAACAATAATACAAATAATCCAAATTATCATGTTTAACTTTCAAATGACATTTTCTTTGACATTTAATTTTCTGTCACATTTGTTTGAAGAAGCATTTTCGTCTTTTATCTTTAAGAAGTTCTATATCACATTTTGTTTGCAACACTTAAGCTTACAATAGAATTTTCCAACTTTTGTCAGTCGGTTAAGCTTAAATTTTAAATAACATTTTCGTCAGTCTGTCAAGATTACGTTAGAAATAGAATTTTCAATAGTCGGTCAAGCTTAAGTTTGAAATAACATTTTTGTCAGTCTATCAAGCTATAATTTGAAATACAATTTTCATCAATCTGTCACACTTAAGTTTGGAAAAGAAGTTTTATTGTTAAACGTGCAAAACGAATAGACGTATCTTAGTCTTGCCCATTCTCATTGGTTTCTTTTTTCTTTCTTTTTCATCAACTGATTGTGGCAGACATGATGTGTCTAATATTTTTAATTAGTTCATAGAAATTTTGATGCGAAAATGAGATAAGCTGAAATTCGATTGATGAAATTACTTTACTGCTGACATTCGCTTTTATAATAGCTAATAAAATTGAGATTTAAAAATTGTTTCTTCCTATTTATCTGCCTCTCATGAGGACGGGGTTAGACACAAAGTAAGCTTTTAATGTAGGGAAATCCAACTCCTAAGAAGGGGCATTCCAGATTGAAACAAAAACAAAAATTCCTTGAGTGTGGCATCCAAACAAATACTACACTTTAAATTCTTTATTTGCACAAAATTTATATTGAGGGCAAATTAGGCACACGGCTATCAAAAGTGGAGATAAAATGGGGTTCATTGTTTATCCTCGACCAAAATTGATAAAAATGAACATTCTACTTTTAACTAGAATGATTTCAGTCACCACAATACCACATTTACTCTAGGAGCCATCCTACTTAAAGCCATGAATTGTTTATATCTGTGAAATAATGAAAGATTTATTTGTTAAGTTAAAAAATTGGAGGAATGCTATGAAAAGTAAAAGCCAGCGAGACAATATCTCAAAGACTAAAGTGATAATCAGTGGTTGCAGTGTTGGAAATCCTTGAGAAAGCGGAAAATTTTCATGTTCAGTTTGTGTGCAACTAAAAAGTAACTTTGATGTATGTTCACTTTAACATTTGTGTTGTTCTGTCACAACTTTGAATATTTCCGCACATTGTATAAACAATCTTTACTTGATCTAATTTTCCTGTAATTCCATTGCATTTTAAACATTTTTTTTGTTTTTTTTTTTTTACAAAGGAGTCATCTCCTATGAAGGCCCAGAGATCAATCGAGGATAAGGATTAATGAGTGAGTGTACGGTAGTCGATGGGACAATATCGTAGTAATTGTTAGTAGTGGAAATTTGGTAAATTAGATTACTTAAAGGGATGGCTCGACAAGAACTTGCTCACATTGGACTTAAAGACAATAATATTGTAGTCAGCTGGAAAGTAGACAAACAGAACAGAGTTCCACAGGTGTACAGTTCTAAAAAAGAAGCTTTGTTCATGGAATTCACATTTGCGTTTAGGCACAGATAAAGAGTGGGGGAAATTATTGATAATGGTTTCAGATAGACGAGTGTTTTTCATGAAAGTTTGGCAAGGGGGGACTATAGATTGGAGCTCAGACGAGCACTTGCCATGAAAATAATGATAAAATAAAAACAGGTTCACAACATCTCCTCTGTGAAAAAGAGACTGCAGGAAAAAGAAAAGGGCATCCCTACTAGGCTATGAAGCCTATTTTAAACTTTGTCAAGGCAGGATAGGGTGCTTTGAGATTCATATTTATAAAGTGTTATTCATTTGACATTCATAAGAACACTAGCAGGCTACCTAATATTGCCCGGGGCAAAAGTAACCTATTTCTATTAAAACATCTATTTTGACGTCTCTTTATCAGTCTCTTTCTTTCCTAACCCCGTCTTTTTCCTACCCTCCAGCCCATTCCTCTCTCGTTGGACCTACACAGCTTGATAGATTTCTTTCCAAATTAACCATGATTTTCTTTCCAAATTAGTACATAACACTGAAAAACAGCTACCCATAATGAAACTTTGTTCGGTTGACCCTCAAATAATATTTTTTTTTTTTAAATGTTAGATATTATTTATCCAGGTAAAGGTTGATCAAGAGTATCCCAACTTGTTTTATAGTTTTTGACTTTTAGCTGGACATGCAAACACGAAGAGAATTACCTTTATATAATAGATGAGCTAAGAAACGATTGTTTACTATTTAAACTTGTTCTGTATTCTTTATTATCTCTAATCCTAAACATAACATTAATACTAACTTTATACCTTACTGGCTTAAATGGTTTTGTTTGGTTTGTTTTATATGGCATATTAACCATCTACAGATTATAGAATGTCGAATAAAGGTGTCACATATAATTTTATAGGTAAGATAATTATTTTATAGTTTTAGAATACATTGCATTAGTCTTAGAAGGAAATTTTACAGAAAGAATACGTCATTATTTTTTGAAAAGATTACTCTTTGAAACATTAGTCCTTGGTATTGGTAATCTTCTTTGTTCTTAACACGATTGACCTTCAGCCACTGCCTTCAAGTATCTTTTAGGGGAGAGGAAAAATAATATTTTTATATGTGGGTTATTCCAAAAGTAAGGCCTCCTACTTTTTAATTAAAAAACTTAAACGTTAAAGAGCTACAAAAACGGGAGCATTACTATTAAAACTAGTGAGCTTTTTCACTTTAAAATTGATTTTCTAAATAGACACCACCATTATCAATGCACTTTTGCCAGTTTCTTTTGATGCTTCAGTGGTAAAAGTCAACTTTGCTGGAATCTCTAATCCAAACTTACAAGACATTCACATAATTCATCATGTTCCTAACACAACTGCAAAGAATTTTCCTTTCTTCCTCCATATGCCTAACATAAAATAGAATTTTCATAAAGGAACTGCTTCCCTGAAAGCTATAACATGGTCATCTTCAAATCCAATGTCAACAAAAACTTGTCATATATTGTTTTTATAATCAATTTTTTTTTCATTCCATTAATCATTTTCAATCCTTTCATAATATTCTTCATCATTTAACTGATAATCCACCCATCTCATTAACTCTTATCCTCGAGTGGCTTTTAATCTTAAGTTGTGACTCATTAGTAAAAAAGAAAGAAATAAACAAACAAGAAGTTTACTTATAGCTGAAGGTAACATGACTATTTTAATGACCAAAAACAGCATTAAATAAAATCTGTGTAATATTGAGGAAAAGGATTTAATATTTTTATAAACCGTAAATCAAAATTTTATTAAAACTATTTTCGTTTAATAACAGGCACATATTTTATGATCTGATAATTAAATAATTTCAGTTGGCATTAATTGGAAATAATTAATGTTAATATAAAAATCCACAATAAAAAATTACCTAAAAATATTGGAACCAGAGTTATCTCCCTTAAAGAAAAAGTAGTTTCCTGAACACAGTAAAATGGGGAGGGGGATAGACCACGAAATCTTGTATTTAATGCAAGATTTTACTGGGAAAACTCATGTCACTTTGTAATCTAGAACTAAGAGAGAATTTTGTTAAACCTTCAAACAACCAACCAGTTGACAAAGCCTGTGCACATCAACCATAAAAAAAGACGCCATGAAAAAATGTAAGTCTTTACTTTGTACTTTGCATATCACCTTTTTTTAATCTTTTAAAGAAAAAACCTGTGCTTTCTTCTATCATATTTAGTTTTAATATTTTGTCCATTTAGTAATGAGTTACTATTTAAAGCTATTTAAAGTCACTTGAAAACAAGGGTTAATGAGATCGACAGTTGTTAGTCTACTGATGAGTCATATCATGATAAAATTGAAAATAATTAATCGGATAAAATTTCAATACTTTAAAGACAGTTTCTCAGAAATGCTTGTTAATATTAGATTTGAAGATAACCATGATGCTGCCCTCAGGGAAGCAATCATGTTATCTGTATGGTTAACATGTTACATGATTATCTTCAAAGTTTCTCATAGAAACAATAAATAAAATGTCGCCCCCCCCCACACACACAGTTTATCAATCATATTCTACATCCCAACAATTTGTTGTTCTACTCACACGTTACAAAACTTTTTCTTTTTTGGAGCTGAGAAAAACAAAATTTTTCAAATCAGTCTCTCCATCAAAGGTGTACGAATGAGACATCGTCAATAATGTAGAAAACTTTAATAATCAAAGTGCAAAATGTAACTTTGATGTCTCTGTACTGCATTCATTCCAGAAACCACAGATGCAGGTGTATGCATGTGTGTGTGTGTAACTATATTACCGATAAATTTTCACTCTACTGGTCACATAACACTGAAATTAAAAAGAAATAGTAATCATACACTGCGGATCTTTGTTTAGATGGATGAATGAATTAACATGCATAAAAATATGTCGGCAAGTTTAAATGCAAAATGTTCATTTCAACTTACCGACATATGTTTATTAGTTTTGCAAATGTGCAAATTCAGTCATAGCAAGAAGTGGTTTAATTTTAAATATTTCTCGTCTATCTGTTAGCTCAAACAGTAGGGAACGCGGCTGGAGTGTTAATTGACAGAACTCAACTGCAGCGATACATGATTTTGTTTCGAATCTAACTAATGGCACCTAAGTAATTTTTTTTTTTACTGATGAAATAAGTACTATATATATAAGTAATCATCTACTGGATATTATGCAAATATAAATATAAAACCTGTATGAATTAAAAGATATTTTAACATATTTTACAAACCAGCAAGTGTTGGCGTTCCCCATCAGTTAAATAATAAAATAATTAGCTAAGAGATCATTAGTCTCTCTTTCTCACTTGTAAGACAATTCTTCCCCAAATAAATTCTTTAATAAAATGCTCCAGTGTCGTTTTTATTCATGAAAAAAGTTTACTATAAAAGATTTGTGTATAAATCTACCATATATATATATATATATATATATATATATATATATATATATATTGAACATGTTGCTCACGCATTGCTAAACATGTTTTTACCCTCGTGTTGCTAAACATTTTTTTTTACCTTTTTGTTGCTAAACATCTTTTTTACCTTTGTGTTGCTAAACATTTTTTTATCTTTGTGTTGCTAAACTTTTACCTTTGTGTTGCTAAACATTTTTTTTATCTTTGTGTTGCTAAATATTTTTTTATCTTTGTGTTGCTAAACATTTTTTTTACCTTTTTGTTGCTAAACATTTTTTTACCTTTTTGTTGCGAAACATTTTTTTACATTTGTGTTGCTAAACATTTTTTTTTATCTTTGTGTTGCTAAACATTTTTTTACCTTTTTGTTGCTAAACATTTTTTTACCTTTTTGTTGCTAAACATTTTTTACTTTTGTGTTGCTAAACATTTTTTACTTTTGTGTTGCTAAACATTTTTTTACCTTTGCGTTGCTAAACATTTTTTACCTTTGCGTTGCTAAACATTTTTTACCTTTGCGTTGCTAAACATTTTTTTACCTTTGCGTTGCTAAACATTTTTTTACCTTTGCGTTGCTAAACATTTTTATCTTTGCGTTGCTAAACATTTTTTTACCTTTGTGTTACAAAACATTTTTTAACCTTTGTGTTGCTAAACATTTTTTTTACCTTTTTGTTGCTAAACTTTTTTTTTACCTTTGTGTTGCGAAATATTTTTTTACTTTTTTGTTGCTAAACATTTTTTTACCATTTTGTTTTCTAAATATTTTTTTACCTTTTTGTTGCTAAATATTTTTTTACCTTTTTGTTGCGAAACATTTTTTTACATTTGTGTTGCTAAACATTTTTTTTTATCTTTGTGTTGCTAAACATTTTTTTACCTTTTTGTTGCTAAACATTTTTTTACCTTTTTGTTGCTAAACATTTTTTACTTTTGTGTTGCGAAACATTTTTTACTTTTGTGTTGCTAAACATTTTTTTACCTTTGCGTTGCTAAACATTTTTTACCTTTGCGTTGCTAAACATTTTTTTACCTTTGCGTTGCTAAACATTTTTTTACCTTTGCGTTGCTAAACATTTTTATCTTTGTGTTGCTAAACATTTTTTTACCATTTTGTTTCTAAACATTTTTTTACCTTTTTGTTGCTAAACATTTTTTAAATCTTTTTGTTGCTAAATATTTTTTTTTATCTTTTTGTTGCTAAACATTTCTTTACCATTTTGTTTCTAAACATTTTTTTACCTTTTTTTTATTTTTTAATCTTTTTGTTGTTAAACATATTTTTACCTTTGTGTTGCTAAACTTTTTTTACCTTTGTGTTGCTAAACTTTTTTTACCTCTGTGTTACTAAACATTTTTTACCTTTGTGTTGCTAAACATTTTTTTTATTTTTGTGTTGCTAAACATTTTTTACCTTTGTGTTGCTAAACATTTTTTTTATTTTTGTGTTGCTAAACTTTTTTTACCTTTGTGTTGCTAAACTTTTTTTACCTCTGTGTTACTAAACATTTTTTACCTTTGTGTTGCTAAACATTTTTTTTATTTTTGTGTTGCTAAACATTTTTTTACCTTTGTGTTGCTAAACATTTTTTACCTTTGCGTTGCTAAATATTTTTTTACCCTCATGTTGCTAAACATTTTTCTACACACATATCGCCCAACGTGATAAAACTGAAACGCAAATGTAATAAGGTTGATTTCTAATTCATTCATTTCAGAAGACAAAAAATGAAATTGCAAACAAAAACAAAACACAAAAATTTTAATATTTACTTCTTTTTTTTGCATTGTTGAGTCACAACTTATCAAGGCCCAAAAAGACACTTGAAAATAGCGGTTGATGGTGCAACAACACAGATCATTGGCATGATAGCTGAGATTGCACGGAATTTGATTATTATTTAAAAGGACATCTCAATAAGAATTTGTTTATATTGGATCTAAAAATGACTATGTTGTAATCAGCTGGGAAGTAGTCCTGCTGTATTGTGTTCTATGGTAGACAGTTCTAGGAAAGAAATTTTGTTCATGGAAGTTCTGTTTAGTTTTAGGCACACAGAGGGAAAAAGGGAAATTATTGACAATGGTTGTAGTGAGATTTTGTTGTGAATGTTTACCGGGGGGGGGGGATTATAATTTGAGCTCCGATGAACAGCTATCATGATAATAAAGATTAAGTAGAGAAAACTAGAAACACCTATTCTGTGACGAAATGGCTATAATAAAGAGAAGAGGACATCCTCACTAGATTTTGAACTCTGTTTTGTACTTTGCCATGAGAGGAAAAGTTGCTTTCAGCAAGATCTCCCCACATGTGATAACAGTACTCTTACTTAAGATTTCCTCGTGAAATTAGGTGGGCGATTCAAAAAACTTTGCAGGTCATAATTTGCAGGTCATAATTTGCAGGTGGATGTTCTTTAACATTTTTTAGCACATTTTTTTTTTTTTTTTGCATCATGCAAATTAAGAAATTTGACTAAAAAAATATGCAAGATACACATTTTTTTCAAAAATTAATCTTTAATATATTAGGCGTTAATACTAAATTTGAAATAAACTTTTTCAGCCGTTTTATTTACTAATCAATAGCTCTATTAATGCAAAATGTGACTTGCAATCAATTATGAACTTGTTCTGTATGCGTCTATTGCCCGGATTGTAATCGTTAGCTCATTATGCCAGTCCAAAGTTGTTGTTAGACTCCAACAACAGTCACAATGTCAATAAGGTGATCTCAATCAATTCTGCAACAGAAGGGTTCTACCTACAAATAAAACCACAACTTCAGTTTAAAACAAGTAACAACATTTGTTGGAGGTCAAAATAGTATTTGTTTCTGAAGAACAGACTTAGCTCGATTGAATCAAAATATAATCCAAATATTACATATTAAGGACCCTACGTCAATGGTGATTTAGTTTGTGTCAATTTTGACAAGGGTCATACTTAGGGCATGATAATCCCTAAGATCTGCTAAACAGAATTAAAGATGGCTAAATGATATAGAAAAAAAGATGACGAATGATGCCAGCTTTTATGATCTAGGAGAAACAAAAGTTTTCAAATGAATCTCTCTGCGGAAGCTGTGTGAAGGAGACATCGACAATAATGTAAAAAAATGATAAACAAAGTGTGAAATGTTACATTGATGTCTCTGTCCACACGTCACACATTTCATTTAAATTAAGTTAATTAAATAATGAAATAATTAGCTAAGAAATCATTAGTCGTTCTCTTTCCAAAGTCACTTCCCTCCAAAATAAAACCTTGAAAAAAAAAAAAAAACTAAAAAAAAAAAAACACTCAGTGAACGTTACTCTTGTATATATATATATATATATATATATATATATATATATATATATATATATATATGAGAAATGCTACTTCAATAGAAATATAACTGAGTAATTGTGATGTTACAAATCTCTCTCTTACTCTCTCTCAGAGACTAATGTTGAACTGGAATTGTTACAAACTGTTGGCTTAGCAGGCAATACAGCCATCCATTAGACAATACTGATTATATCTTTCTCTATTGTGAAGCATTTTCTATAAAAACAAGAAACATTTTTCTGACAGCATGCAGACAATGTGTCTAACGTTTAATAAACCATTTTTACATCCAATATAAACAAATTCTTATTGAGCTGTCCTTTTAGAAAACAACTTCTATTTGTGTCAAGAAAAAAAAAAAGAATTAAAATGATTTGGGAATAGAATTATATTTGTCATTATTCAGTTTGAGTTGTACATAAGATTCTTAAGGATTCTTAAAATGATTTCTATTCTTTTAAAAAAAAAGTTTTTAACGTTGTCTTTCCAAATCAATTGCAATTATTTGTTTTTGTTTACATACATAATGTGTTTTACTAATGAGATTAAAAACTTGTGATTAAATAAAATAACACATTTTCAATAAAAAAATCTTTAAAAATCTAAAAAAAACAAAAAAACAAAACAAAACTATGAAAACAAACAAACGCTTTCTCTACAGAACAAAATATAAAATACACTACACAAAACAACAGGAAAAGGAGAATCCATTATATATATATAGCTCTTATGCGTAGATCATCGTATAACGATTTGATCACTGTCTGTCTGACGTAATGAACATTTAAATTAAAATGTTTAAAATTCAACGCTATTTCACACGGTTAATGGTAGCCGAATGGATACGGCCCTCCGCTAATCGAGCCAGAGATGTCTCGTGTCGCGGGGTTCGAATCGTTCGACTGGTAGTAATCGTGACACCCTGCACTGAAGAATCCCGAAAGGATGAAACACTAGTGTCTGTAGGTATTTAATTATTATAGTAAAAAAAATAATTATATATATATATATATATATATATATATATATATATATATATATATATATTATAAAACTTAAATCGTCTTGCTTGGGCGTTGAAACCTCCACCCAGTTTTGGTTTATGCTGCACATGCATAAATAAAAACAAAACTGTAAATGGCAATGTCTTTTGTTTTTTACATCGGCATTTTATAAATCGTTCTTTTCCGTATTTCATTTTTTCTTCCTTACATTTCTGCATATTACTTTAAAAAAAAAAATTCTAATATAAACAAAACGATATAAAATCGAAGATAATAAAACCATGTCAGTTTTTAGCGTCCCAAATTTTTATTGCAAGTTGGAATCAGTTTCAAACTAAAAACACAAAACAAATGTTTTTCTAATGTAAAAAATAAAAAAAGAAAACTACTTGATCAATTTACATCTTTTTTTTTTTAATATTTTCTTTACCCAAGTTGTACATGATTAAAACTATCGCTAGAAATTTTGAACTTGATAAAAAAACTGTTTTTTTTATCAAGTCCCAAATTGTTTATTTACGATTATTTTATTTGTATTTTTCATTGCAAGTTGGAATCGTTTACGATTTGAAATCTTTTCTATATTCTCTAATTGGCAGTTTAAAGACAGTAAAATTACTCCTATATATATATATATATATATATATATATATATATATATATAAAACTCCAATCAGCTTGCCTAGTCATTGAAACCGTTTTAATAAAAAGAAACTGCTTAAATATCAACACATAATAACATCTAACTTTTTTATGAATGGAACATAAAAAATCGCACAATAAGTAACTGTTATCAAAAGCAACAGCAGTTACTTTTCTACGCATTTGCTTTAGTTTTTGTTTTTTCTTACGATTTAAATCTTTTATTGCATTTTATTCTGTAATTGGCAGTTTCAAGACGTTAAAATTAATTGCAAATGTTTATCAATACTTTGAAGATTATGCAAATAATAGACTTTTTAGCCTATTAAACGCGGACAAAAGTTATAGCCATCGACTTATAATAACTGCTTTGTATCATACTGACTTTTGTTAAGAGTCGTGCTTATTTGTTTGCAAAGTCATTTGCATATCTTTGGTGCATGTGCTTATACATACAACAATGGCCACTACTTTTAATATCTGGAAAACTACTTATTTGCAGAAATTTAAATGCAATATTCGTTTTCATCACACCCGAAAACTTATGCAGGTCGTTAATTAAAAGGAAAATTTTAAGATGGAAACGAAATAAAAATTGACCGAAGTTTTATTCAAACAGTCTTTATTTGAA
>NC_136503.1:116191124-116256124 GCF_053919585.1 Euprymna scolopes | reverse complement strand
AAAATTTGATGAAGAAATCACGCACTGAAGTTAATCTATACAAAACATGTTTGAATTGCTGAAAGGATTAAGTTTATACTGAGTATATGTTGACAATGAATTTCAACACGACCATGTTGTAGCCTGTGAAATTATAATATTGTGGGGTCTGCATTCATGCTCAATGTCCTTAGAGTGGAAGCATTTTAGGTATGTAATATACAAGAAGATGAAGAACAGATCTGTGGAATTTCCATGGGTCCCACGAGTTATTATTATTAATGGTAGTAGTAGTAGTCTAAATCTTTAGATATTTTTATGAACCAGTATGCATGATAACAAGAAAACATGCATGCAAGATCCAGCGAAATTAAATAGTATGTATACTAGACTCTACGTATGTAGATAGTTTATATAATATACAAGCAGAGAGACCCGATGCTGCTCGGGAATGATTGAGGCTCAACAAATATTTCACCCTCCCATATTTTATTGTTATCGAAATCAGTAAAATCGACAATTTTTCAGTCCTTCCCAGTTACTTGGTTCACAAGACATTGCATTGTTGATTTCATGAAATTATTTTTATATAATTGCTTGAATAAAAGTTCAAGATCCAAATATCAAATGTCATGTTTCAATTGTGCTCTAACCAGAAACATTAATTTCGAATGCGCCCTTGTCGTATCAAAGAAATTTCTAACACGACCCTCATATCAAAATACGTATTGTTGATTTTACATGCTGGGCCTTTCTGTTTGTGCGGTAATAACACTTCTCACATGCACTTGTGATGTTAGGCTGTATAAGGCATTAACTTTAGTCAAAATTGTCTGATCCTTCTATCATCAAATTTTTCCAATTATCGATACTTATCAAAGACATTTTGATACAAAACCTATCTAAAAACACCATCAAACATTTGTGTAAAATTTCATAAAAATCGGCCTAGCCGTTTAGGAATCCATAGGGAACACACACACACACAGACCAAGTTCCTTTTATATATTAGCAGAGATATAGCTCCTTAGTGCCATGTGTTTTCGTATCTATACTTTGAAATGATTCTCTTTTCAATTTAATTCTAAATTCCATATGTTGTCTATTGATTATTATTTGTGGAAATTTTATAAATATTTTTTTTTTAACTTTCAACCAATTAACTATTAACTTTTCTGAAAGTTTATGCTTTTTTTCATGGTTTTACTTGATAAAACAAGATGGCTGCTCTTTCTTGGTAGCAATTTCTATGTCTTTCCTTGAGTGGAAATGTAATTAATGTGAGTTGTTTGTTTTTTATGATTTTCTCTAAAATATTTCATATCAATAATAGTAATGATTACTGAAAAAAAGCTTTAAATAAACAAACGTTGATCAACTCAGCTTTAGTATAATAACTAGCTTGGGTGCCCGGCGTTGCCCGGGTGTTTGGAGGTGTGTGTTAAGCAAAAAAAAAAGTTTCAGTAGGCAGGCAGGCTCAAACCCATCACGCGAAAGTGGAAAAGAAAGTGGAGATGTGTGTAAGGGTGTTGGTTGCGCAAAAAAAAAAAAAAGGAAAATTGGGAGTGCAAAAAAAAAAAAAGGAAAATTGGGAGTGCAAAAAAAAAAAAAAAAAAGGAAAATTGGGAGTGCAAAAAAAAAAAAAAAAAAAAAAAGGAAAATTATGAGTGCAAAAAAAAAAGGAAAATTGGGAGTGCAAAAAAAAAAAAAAAGGAAAATTGGGAGTGCAAAAAAAAAAAAGGAAAATTGGGAGTGCAAAAAAAAAAAAAAGGAAAATTGGGAGTGCAAAAAAAAAAAAGGAAAATTGGGAGTGCAAAAAAAAAAAAAAAAGGAAAATTAGGAGTGCAAAAAAAAAAAAAAAAGGAAAATTGGGAGTGCAAAAAAAAAAAAAAAAAAAAAGGAAAATTATGAGTGCAAAAAAAAAAAGGAAAATTGGGAGTGCAAAAAAAAAAAAAAAGGAAAATTGGGAGTGCAAAAAAAAAAAAAAAGGAAAATTGGGAGTGCAAAAAAAAAAAAAAGGAAAATTGGGAGTGCAAAAAAAAAAAAGGAAAATTGGGAGTGCAAAAAAAAAAAAGGAAAATTGGGAGTGCAAAAAAAAAAAAGGAAAATTGGGAGTGCAAAAAAAAAAAAAAAGGAAAATTGGGAGTGCAAAAAAAAAAAAGGAAAATTGGGAGTGCAAAAAAAAAAAAGGAAAATTGGGAGTGCAAAAAAAAAAAAGAAGGAAAATTGGGAGTGCAAAAAAAAAAAAAAAAAGGAAAATTGGGAGTGCAAAAAAAAAAAAAAAAAGGAAAATTGGGAGTGCAAAAAAAAAAAAGAAAGGAAAATTGGGAGTGCAAAAAAAAAAAAAAAAGGAAAATTGGGAGTGCAAAAAAAAAAAAAAAGGAGTAGCAAGCAGGCTCAAACCCGTAGCGCACAAGAGAAAAAAAAGAGGTGAAAAAAAATAGCCTTACGGATGTGCCTACCATAGTTGTGACGTCACGGGCAGTCGAAATAATGCCTTTTATCTGACGTCGATGGTTGAATGACTTGCAAAAAAAGTGTCAGTGAAAAAACCGACCCTCCCTGTAGAAAAGTGCCTAGTTGAGGGTGAAGGAATTAATGTTTTGGGTCAATTTTTTTATATTTGCCGTCCGAAGGGTCGAGCTTCAAAATGATATCAATCTCGTGAAAATCCGTCGCCTATGTCGAAAGTTTTAGGTAGACATTCATACATACATACATACATACATTTAAACAGACAGGTGAGATTTATATTATAGATTAATTCCATGTTGCAAAAATGGCAAAATAAAAATATTTATTTTAAGCATCCTGCCACTGATAATCAAAGATCATGTTAAGATAAAAGGTTAATGTGTCAGGTGTATGGCGAAACATCATTCAGTTTAGTAATGATGGTTGAATCTGGGAAAAATCTGTTAACATTGGACTTGAAAACGACCCTGCTGTAGTCAGCTAGAAATCAGCCCTGTGATATTGTGCTACACAGACGAGTAGTTTTTTTTTTAAAGAAACTTTGCTTACGAAAGTTCCATTTAATCTTAACTACACAGAGGAAAAAGATAAAATAATTGACAATGGTTGTAGTTAGACGATCTTTTGTTGTGAATGTTTTTACAGGGGGGGGTGAAGCTCAGTCGAGCACCTACCATAAAAATAAGGATAGAGTAGAGAAAGACTAGCAACCTCTTTTCTATGAAAGAACTGAACTCATTATTTAATATGGGTAGATTGTTCTTGTTTCATCAGCGATGACCAGATAAAAATCCTAACTATATTCTTAGTATTATCTACACTAAAGAATGAACCTCAACCTGCAGAAGATTCCGACTGAGAACTTATTATTCCTTAGCCCTTTATCTGTTGCACCATGAGTTCATGTAGACATTCTGTACAGATTCTTCGATTTCAACAAGATGAACCTAAAGAAGGTTGAAAGCTATATCGGCTGAACTTCTATATTATAATACTCTAAGGCAATTTTATGTTCATATATAGGTTATTTCTTCCACTTTTTTTTTTTTAAGATAAGCCGACCTGATTGTTGAAGATTTAAATAATATTTAGCTAACATTTATTTTTTATGGCAAAGGATATTTATTTTGAAACGATTTGTATTGTAACAGATGAATTAAACAAAACTTTCATTTTATGCATTCAAAAAAAAATATTTAGCTGAAAATTATTTTATGGCAAGAAGAAAAAGGAAATATTTATTGTTTAAAAATGATATAAGCTGTAAGAATTTTCAATAAATGCAGAAGAGACATCTTCTATTTAAACTAGCAATCTTTTTCTGCACTCACAAGCAGGATCGAACTCCCTTCAGTGAGGAGGTGAACTCAAGTACTTCATACAGCTTCTGACTTCAGCTCTTGTGTCACATCATTGTAATATAGTTGGGGTGTTCTTTAATTCCCACGATCTGTATACTTCACCAATGGGACACATTGGTTGTATTTGTATGATCAAATGTCTATCTTCTCTCTGTTGTTGTAGATCATGGTTTCCATTTAGTCTTGAGAGACAATGGATACCCCCTGTGAGAATAGCTGCGTGTGTAATCATAGAGTAAGGGTTGTGCAACCCCTAATCACAAACCTCCCGAATCAGCACTACCTAATATCAAGGCGAAGTTCAACAAAGATTACATACAGCGTCTGATACTCTCAAATAGTCACCCATTTTAGTACTAACCAAACTCAATGTTGCTTACCTTTGATAATATAACAAGATCCAGTGAGTCAAGATGATTATGTTGCAGACATTTTCTTATTAAATGGTAATTATTTTGATGGGAGAAGAAAGAGATAATTCATGCTTAATCTGATGCTATACTTCACCTTTTCTGTCCTCGGTCAGAGGAGGAGAAATCCTCATGACTGAGACAATTTTTATTTTTGTTTCTATTCAGAGTGTCCCATTTTGGGGAGCTGTATTTTCTCCACATTAAAAACTGACCTTGTGTCTAACTCTGCCCTCGTGGGGAGGCAAGTAAATAGGAATAAAACCTTATATAAATGTATTATTTCAACCAGAATATTATCATTAACTATATAATTATGCTGATAAAGTTTTGAATTTCCACGGAATTCCGTTAATAATTGAAGTGGGTCTTAATTCTATGAACATCTACATAGTATACTAGCAGGTCTACCCGACATTGACTGGGATTGAATAATGATCAACGAATGTTTTACAATGCCATGTGTTTATTGTCATTGAAATTAGTGAAATTGTCCAATTTTCAATCAAATTGATCGATTGCCTGCTTTAGTTGGGGACCCATCACACTGCTTCACATGCCTCTATGCAGTGACTTAGTCTACAATACATTGCATTATATATTGCACTGTAGAGAACCTACTGTTGATTTCATAAAATTATTTTTATATACAGTGGGGGTCAAAAGAGTTTGCAAACCTATTTTTTCTCAATTTCTTTATTACTTTTTGCTTTATTTTTCATTTTGGACTCTTCCATCATTTGCTGGTTGCCATTCTGGTTCGTTCCATTATTACATTTTACGATAAAAGCCAGAATTTAATAATAGTTCGATATTTTCCACTTTTCAGGTGAGCCAAAAGTTTATGCAGGTAATCTTAATGTATTGATAATGGCTAAAAGAAAGATGTTGACAGATAGAGAGAAGGGTGAAATTGTTACATTTCTTGTTGCAAAGAAGTCTACATTGGAAATTTTGAAAATTTTTAAACGAGATCATCGAACTGTGAAACGTTTCGTCATTGACGGCAAAGACGGAAGAAAAAAGCATAAAAGTGGCAGACCAAAGGTGACTTCACCACGAGATATTAGAAAAATCAAGAGGAGCTTGCTAGCAAACCCACACAGCACAAGCAAAGCTATTTTCGACCATGCAGGAGTGTCTAGCATCTCTAAAAGGACCCGAAATCGGATTTTGAAACAGATAGCTGATCAGAGAACACAGACAAAATGTCCTCCTTTGAGTAATATAAACTGTCAGGAGCGACTAGCATGGGCCACTAAATATTTGAAAACCAATTTTCAAAATGTTCTCTGGACTGATGAGGCCAGAGCAACCCTCGATGGCCCGGACGGTTGGGCCAAGGGATGGCTTCTTAAAGGCAATAGCCCACGCTTGTGATTCAGACGTCAACAGGGAGGAGGAGGAGTGATGATTTGGGCTGGTATTATTGGAAGTGAGATTGTTGGTCCTTTTCTTGTCCCTGACTGTGTCAAAATGAATTCTGTGAACTACTGCAAGTTTTTGGAAGCAAATTTATTGCCTTGGTTGAATTCACAAAATGATGCTCTCAACCAGAATCTAATTATCCAACAAGACAATGTTCCAAGCCATGCTTCTCGGTTCATAAAAGCTTGGCTTTGAGACAAGGGGATCTCTGGTGAACGTCTGATGGACTGGCCACCTCAGAGTCCGGATTTGAATCCGATAGAGAACCTCTGTCGATTCTGAAGAGGAAGGTTTACGAAAACGGGCATCAATTCCATAGTAAAAAAGACATTTGGGAGAGAATCAAGAAGGTATCTTCTGAAATCACACCTCAGCAAGTGCATACATTAACATCCTCTGTTGATAGGAGGCTGATTGATTTGATTAAAAATGGAGGAAAGCGAATAAAAGGTTAATTAGTTTCATAAATTCGTATTGTTTTGTTGATTGTTATTTGAGTAATAACTGTTGTTTTCTTGTAATATGTTATCAATATATGGTACTATAATCATGATGACACAATTTTTCGAATTATATCATGTTTAAAAATGGTATTTATTGCGGATAAATGAGTGCTTGCAAACTCTTTTGGCCCATATTCCTTCCTGAAATCATTTAAAGATCCATACCCCCCCCCCGCCGTTTCTATGAATTTACTTCATATATTTGCATATCAAACAGTGAGTAACATAGTTATTATATTGGAAAATATTGAAGCATAAATTTATCAATTTATACAATTTGCAAACACTTTTGATCCCTACTGTATAATGGTTTGAATTGAAGTTTAAAAAGAAAAAGTCAAGTATCATGGTTCAGTTGCCGTTTAGCCAGAAATATTCATTTCAAACGTGCACTTCTCATATCAAAGAACCTACTGTTGATTTCATATATCTATCATATATCTATCAATCTATCTACTATTATATAAAAGGAACTTTGTGTGAGTTCGTTCCCTATGTACCCTGAAACAGCAAGGCCGATTTTTATGAAATTTCACACAAATGTACTTCATGTATCTGGCAGTGTTCTTAGATAGGTTTTGTATCGGAATGTCTTTGATAAATATCGCTAATCTATAATCGAAAAAATCTTATGAAAGAAGGAACATGCGATTTTGACTAAAGTCCGGACCTTTCTGCTTGTGTGGTAATAAAACTTCTCAAATGCATTTGTGATGTTAGGTTGTATAAGGTGTTAACTTCAGTTAAAATCGCATGTTCCTTCTTTCATAAGATTTTTTCGATTATAGATTAGCGATATTTATCAAAGACATTCTGATACAAAACCTATCTAAGAACACTGCCAGATATATGAAGTACATTTGTGTGAAATTTCATAAAAATCGGCCTTGCTGTTTCAGGGTACATAAGGAACGAACTCACACAAAGTCCCTTTTATGTAATAGTAGACAGATTGATAGATATAGAAGGGTGATATATCGGTAAAATAAAAATCACCATTCGCAAGAAAGTTCCAAGATGCACTATCAATGTGAGAGAGGGGGGGAGTATCAGTTCATACAAAAACTTTTGCTGGTTCGACGAAGAGACATTTTAAACGGAAGTCATTTTGATGTATGCTATCATTAGCACCATGATTAATTTACAATTTTTTCTTTCAGATTATTAAAGCAGCAGCCATGTTTTTTGCAATATTCTCACAAATATTGACCTGGAAAAGATCTTCTTGAGTCAACAGAAAGGGATTGTCTTCCATTATGATAATGTTCGTCCTAACACAGCTCTACTAATCAACGATCGTTTAGAAGATTTGCCTGGAAAATCTTGCCCCACCCGACATATTCTTCATCTAATTATCACTTATTTTGAAGATTACCAAAACCATTTAGATGACTTAAGGTTAACACCATGAGGGGAAACTGATCACCAATTAGATTCATATTTCACAGGAAAACATTAAATATTCAACAAAGCGAAACATTTATAAACTCGTTGACAAATGGAATCAAGTTACAGATCGTTATTTGTTATAAATACAGATTTTCAATAACACAGTTTTTCATTTTTAAGATGAAATTTTTAATTGGCAAAATCTTTTGCATCGACCTATATATATATATATATATATATATATATATATATATATATATATATATATATAAGAAATAAGGGGATTCTACAGTATAGTACTCGTATAAAAAAACAAAACTCTTACAGGTGACTACCAGAAAAATTAGCACAAGAGAAAATTTCGTAAAATCATTGAGCAGTATAACTTTTAAAAAATAAGGTGCTTATACAGTATGGCACCCATCTGAAAAAACAAACTGTTAGCCATGACATACGGAAAAGTTAGCACAACAAAAAAATTACATAAAATCATCGAATAGTTTCATTTTTAAATAAGAAATAAGGTATATATCTTATTTAATGTGAATTCATTATTGAGATGAGTATTATTTATTAATTTTATTTTATTGCGGACTATTATCGTCATCTTTCTTAGTTGTTGTTTCACAACGTTTCGGCCAACTATTCCTCTGGCCTTCGTCAGGTGGTAACCGCGATGGGATAGGAACTCTGAATCTTCTAACTGCATTCTCAGCAATTACTGCTTTCCATAGTTGTTGTTGTCTCACCACGTTTTTTGGCCAAGTAAGCCTCTGGCCGGCTTTGGGTAAGATTGAAACCAGATGGCATTAAGAATTCCTATTCTGTCACGGTTAACACCTGATGAAGGCCAGAGGAATAGTTGGATGAAAAAATAAGGGAAATCTTACCTGTGACATGTATAAAAGTTATTAAAATTGACTATCATCTAAAATCATCGAGTAGTATGACTTTAAATGAAACACAAGGTGCTTTTACAGTATAGCACCCATATGAAAACACAAACTCTTAGCCGTGACATATGAAAAAGTTAGCACAACTGTAAACGACCAAGTTCTCTCTGATTCTCTCTCTTCTGAGCTTGAGCATGTGGTACAATGGGGAAAGAGGTGGCTGGTTACTTTTAATGCATCTAAAACCAAGCTTCTCTCTTTACATCATCAACGCTCTGATCCCCATCTGGCATCAACTGAAATGAATGGCTCTTGTCTTGGGGAGGCTCCATGTTTTGACAAGCTTCTGGGCTTGACCATTACTCCTGATACGAAATAGAACACATACATCAAATCTGTTGCCAAGGTCGCTGGGAAAATGGTGAGATCCTTCTATCGATTCAGTAGATATCTCACTGCTGATACAATTCTCTACCTCCATAAGAGCCAGGTACGTCCATTGATCGAGTACTGTTGCCATATCTAGGAAGGAGTTGCTAGAAAGATCTTATCCTGCTTTGACAGAGTTCAAAATAGACTTCGTAGCCTAGTGGGGAATGCCCTTTTCTCTTCCCTGCAACCTCTTTCTCACAGAAGAGATGTTGCGAGCCTGTCTCTGCTTTATCATTATTTTCATGGCAAGTGCTCGTCTGAGCTCCAATCTATGGTTCTCCCTTGCCAAACTTTCACGAGAAACGCTTGTCTAGCTGAAGTCACTATTCATAATTTCTCCCACTCTTTATCCGTGCCTAAACCTAAACGCAGATTCCATGAACAAAGTTTCTTTCTTGGAACTGCAAACATGTGGAACTCTCTTTCATTTGCCTGCTTTCTGGCTGACTATAATATGGTTGTCTTCAAGTCCAACGTAAACAAGTTCTTGATGAGCCGTTCCCTTTAAATAATCCAATTTACCAAATTTTCACTACCAACAATTAATACATCACTGTCCCATTGACCATTGTACACTTATTAACCCTTATCCTCGAGTGGCATCTGGGCCTTGATAAGTGGTGACTCCTTTGCATTTAAAAAAAAAACAGAAAATTATGTAATCTCATCAGGTAATTTCATTTTTAAATTAAAAATAAGGTACTTGTACAGTATTCTACCTATATGAAAATCAAACGAAAACTTACCAGTGACTAAAAATGAGTACAACTGATGCAGTTTATGATCTGAAAATTACTTTATTTCATATATACTTTTAGGAGGGGGTATGAGGGGGTAAAAATCCTGTTTTGAAAAATCTAAAACAAAAACATTTTTCCACTACAAACAAACAACCTGAAAAAAATTGATATGCTATTAAACAAAACAATCAAACCAAACACCATGAATAAATATTTGAAGGTATTAGAAACTTGAAGCATAAAACTTTTACTGAAATGACTTGATTCGGTATAAATAACCTAAAAAGGATTGATATACCATAAAACAAAATAACCAAACTATTAGAAACTATACAAGATGAGATGTTTCTACATAGTTCCATTTATATTGAATCAGTGATATTCTGTGATTAGTTCTAAAAAAGTTGAAATGAATACAAGATCATATCTGCAAAATTATGATACAACTCTATTTGACGGACAGGTTCATTGCTGTCAGGCTGAAGTATGATTCTGTCAATCCCAGGAGGTTCAGCATTTCAGGCTTTACCTTCTTTTTAGAAGGGGTTTATAGCTAATCGTCTGAGATACCCCTACTGGTGAATGCTGCCAGGGCTAGTGATACATGTTCCCTTTTCATGTAAGTAAGAAGACAGACTAGATAAGTGAAAATAATATTAGGAAAAGACTAGAATCGAACCCTGTAGGCAAGTGTTAAAAGATAACGGAAGTTGGAATCTTAAGGATTTCAGTCCATTGTTAATTCTGTTAAATAGTTAAACATTGTTAATTCTATTAAATAGTTAAACATTGTTAATTCTATTAAATAGTTAAACATTGTTAATTCTATTAAATAGTTAAACATTGTTAATTCTATTAAATAGTTAAACATTGTTAATTCTATTAAATAGTTAAACATTGTTAATTCTATTAAATAGTTAAACATTGTTAATTCTATTAAATAGTTAAACATTGTTAATTCTATTAAATAGTTAAACATTGTTAATTCTATTAAATAGTTAAACATTGTTAATTCTATTAAATAGTTAAACATTGTTAATTTTATTAAATAGTTAAACATTGTTAATTCTATTAAATAGTTAAACATTGTTAATTCTATTAAATAGTTAAACATTGTTAATTCTATTAAATAGTTAAACATTGTTAATTCTATTAAATAGTTAAACATTGTTAATTCTATTAAATAGTTAAACATTGTTAATTCTATTAAATAGTTAAACATTGTTAATTCTATTAAATAGTTAAACATTGTTAATTCTATTAAATAGTTAAACATTGTTAATTCTATTAAATAGTTAAACATTGTTAATTCTATTAAATAGTTAAACATTGTTAATTCTATTAAATAGTTAAACATTGTTAATTCTATTAAATAGTTAAACATTGTTAATTCTATTAAATAGTTAAACATTGTTAATTCTATTAAATAGTTAAACATTGTTAATTCTATTAAATAGTTAAACATTGTTAATTCTATTAAATAGTTAAACATTGTTAATTCTATTAAATAGTTAAACATTGTTAATTCTATTAAATAGTTAAATATTGTTAATTCTATTAAATAGTTAAACATTGTTAATTCTATTAAATAGTTAAATATTGTTAATTCTATTAAATAGTTAAATATTGTTAATTCTATTAAATAGTTAAACATTGTTAATTCTATTAAATAGTTAAACATTGTTAATTCTATTAAATAGTTAAACATTGTTAATTCTATTAAATAGTTAAACATTGTTAATTCTATTAAATAGTTAAACATTGTTAATTCTATTAAATAGTTAAACATTGTTAATTCTGTTAAATAGTTAAACATTGTTAATTCTATTAAATAGTTAAACATTGTTAATTCTATTAAATAGTTAAACATTGTTAATTCTATTAAATAGTTAAACATTGTTAATTCTATTAAATAGTTAAACATTGTTAATTCTATTAAATAGTTAAACATTGTTAATTCTATTAAATAGTTAAACATTGTTAATTCTATTAAATAGTTAAACATTGTTAATTCTATTAAATAGTTAAACATTGTTAATTCTATTAAATAGTTAAACATTGTTAATTCTATTAAATAGTTAAACATTGTTAATTCTATTAAATAGTTAAACATTGTTAATTCTATTAAATAGTTAAACATTGTTAATTCTATTAAATAGTTAAACATTGTTAATTCTATTAAATAGTTAAACATTGTTAATTCTATTAAATAGTTAAACATTGTTAATTCTATTAAATAGTTAAACATTGTTAATTCTATTAAATAGTTAAACATTGTTAATTCTATTAAATAGTTAAACATTGTTAATTCTATTAAATAGTTAAACATTGTTAATTCTATTAAATAGTTAAACATTGTTAATTCTATTAAATAGTTAAACATTGTTAATTCTATTAAATAGTTAAACATTGTTAATTCTATTAAATAGTTAAACATTGTTAATTCTATTAAATAGTTAAACATTGTTAATTCTATTAAATAGTTAAACATTGTTAATTCTATTAAATAGTTAAACATTGTTAATTCTATTAAATAGTTAAACATTGTTAATTCTATTAAATAGTTAAACATTGTTAATTCTATTAAATAGTTAAACATTGTTAATTCTATTAAATAGTTAAACATTGTTAATTCTATTAAATAGTTAAACATTGTTAATTCTATTAAATAGTTAAACATTGTTAATTCTATTAAATAGTTAAACATTGTTTATGTCGGAAAAAGAGTCGATTGTCCATTCTTTTATGTCAGTTAAAGAATGGACAATGCGGGTTAAAAAATATTGTTTGAAAATAGGTTAGATATTAAACAATTAGAATTGAGGACTCTTTGTTTGTGTTTGGACAAACATATGTAAATCCTCGTGAAAGTAGTCACATTGGGAACCACACTTCTGACATCATAAACAAAGGAGAGTTCTCAATATAGGGGGGTTCGAAGTTAGAGAGTCAGTAGAGACGGAGACAGTAAAAGTTGATGAATGAGAGTAAGAGAGAGAATCAGCAGAGATTGAGAGAAGAGCCCTTAGAAGCGAAGGGAGGAAAGTAGACCTTGACTTCCTGACATCACCGATCGGCCGGTTGAAGAATAAAGAAATCAACTATGTTTGGATCTGTTGTCTTCGTGTCGTGTTTCCACCAATGTGAAAGGTGAATGTGTTTTATCATCATCTTGTAACGAACTTTGTCCAACGCTTCCAACTATTATGTATCCTCCCCATCATCATCAGTAATGTGTGCCCCCCCCCTCTCTGTGTTAATAAGAACTGTTATAAATGTCTTTCCCTCAGTAATGTCATTAACATCCCCTGTTTGAGTCCCCGTTATATGTATTCTCGTTATAAATGACTCCGATATGAACCCCCCCCTGTCATTTTTAATATGTACCCACTACACAACACTGCTCGGCCATTTTGTTAGTCCAAAATGTGCTTATTATAGAGCGTTAGCTTCTCAAAACCACACCTGATCTTGTATTCAATCTTTTTGCAAGAAGATAAATAATGTCTACTGCTTCTTTTGGTTCTAATGTTCTGTCAGAAGTTTTAGACTATAATTTGGTGTTTGCGTCTTTCCTAAAAATTATTATGTACTATTGCACATTTCCACACATGTTCGTGTGTATCGAAATTTTTTATTTTTGCTTCCGATGTAGACTTACATTGTTTCTTCTTTGCCAATTCCGGCTGTAATAAAATAAAAACGTGCAAAATAAAGCTACGCACCTGAGAGAAAAAAGTTTCCGAACGAATATGGCATTTTGGTAAATTATAGACTGTGAAAGTGTTTTTCTTTTATATGTATTTTTTTGTTCACGCTAAAGTTCATCTTGAATCCCAAATGTAGATAGAAAGTTGTTAGGAAACTGGTCCTATCATTTAAATAAGATACGAATGCGTATTAATCTTCCGAAAGATCACAAATAAAAAGACTTAGCGAGAGCATCTCCTGTGAGCAAAACCAGTTTACTGAGACGTGTGAGAAACCGGCAATGAAAAACGGTAATTCCTGCTTTTTCCTAGAAAATTCTTCACACATAAAAGAAAAAGAAAGACACTACAATTCTACACTGCAATTCTTTAAAGGTTTTCTTTTCTCTTCATTTTGTATTTGGTAATTTTACACTTCTCAAAGTATAGGTCTTTTTGCCTATATATATATATATATATATATATATATATATATCGCTACTATTATATAAAAGGAACTTTATCGCTCTGTGTGTATGTGTATCTGTCTGTGTGAGCTTGTTCCCTACGAACTCCAAAGCGGCTGGGTCGATTTTTATGAAATTTCACACAAACGTACTTTATGTATCTGGCAGTGTTCTTAGATAGGTGTTGTATCAGAATGTTTTTGATAAGTATCGATAATCAAAATAATCCGATGAAAGAAGAAACAAGCCATTTTGAGAAAAGTTAACACCTTAGGGTCATTCCGTGTCAAATCATCCAGATTTTGAAACCCATATCCCCAGATCTGGCTGTAGTTTACACTCCATCCCCCTATTGGATGTGATAATCAATTTAGGCATGTGTTAAACTTATGTCACACGTTAATTTTGAAATAAATTTGGAAGTAAGCCAGATACTAAAACAATTAAGTTCTGGTGACAATTTCAACGACCTAGCCGTCTTCAAGATTATTTGATGAGGGTTGGAAACACCAAGCCGGATAAAAGTATGCTTTTTTTTTTTTATAAGAAACCGTTTTATAAGAAACCAGTAATAGGATGGTAAAAATCTTAAGAAACTTCTAGTACTATCTCAAGCCAATAATTTTGATTAAGAAACTTGCACAAACTTTTAAACCCTCAAAAGACGGGGGGGGGGTGGAGGATCATTGTGACGCAACATTTTAAACTTTTATTTATATTTTCCTGAAAACGTGATTTTTTTTTTGCTCTGATTTTTTATATAGCTTCTTGAATATTTCTAACCTATCATAAAGTGTTCAAAAAATCAAATTTACAAAATAATTTTTTCTCCAGGGGTGTCCTTGAGAGTAAGCCCTATCAAATTTTTCAGAAATTCCATCATAATAAAAGTGATCTAAAGTGATCAAAATACACAATTTTATTGCTTTTCATGATGCGATACTTAAAACTACATGGAATTTATCTGAAAACATAAAAATGTTGATTATAGTAGCAAAACTTGATAAAAAAATCGGTTTTCCTGAAAATCAGCATTTTTCTTAAAATCACAAGATTTTTTGACTTGACCATACTTCTTGAAGTTACTGCACATGAACAAAATGCAAAGCACATGAACAAAATGCAAAGCACATGAACAAAATGCAAAGCACATGAACAAAATGCAAAGCACATGAACAAAATGCAAAGCACATGAACAAAATGCAAAGCACATGAACAAAATGCAAAGCACATGAACAAAATGCAAAGCACATGAACAAAATGCAAAGCACATGAACAAAATGCAAAGCACATGAACAAAATGCAAAGCACATGAACAAAATGCAAAGCACATGAACAAAATGCAAAGCACATGAACAAAATGCAAAGCACATGAACAAAATGCAAAGCACATGAACAAAATGCAAAGCACATGAACAAAATGCAAAGCACATGAACAAAATGCAAAGCACATGAACAAAATGCAAAGCACATGAACAAAATGCAAAGCACATGAACAAAATGCAAAGCACATCAACAAAATGCAAAGCACATCAACAAAATGCAAAGCACATGAACAAAATGCAAAGCACATGAACAAAATGCAAAGCACATCAACAAAATGCAAAGCACATCAACAAAATGCAAAGCACATGAACAAAATGCTAATTTTTGTGATCTAAGAAGGTTAAAGAATGCAAAGGATATAAAATTGTTTCAATTTCTTGTGTTTCGTAGAGTTTATACACATTTTTAAATTCTGGGTCAAGTTAAGAAATTTCTTGTATTAGGAGGCCAACTCGTGTTTCTTATAAAAACGTATGTAAAATGTAGTGCAACTAGTTTCTAATTTTCTTTTTTACCTTTCTCCAGAAAACTGAATTACTTACGAGGCTTGCTCCATTGATATTCTGGATTACTTACGAGGCTTGCTCCATTGGTGTCAACTCAATTTGAGTGTCACAAGTTTGACTATAATCGGTGCAAGGGACTTGAGAATCTATCAGACTTGGAGTAAGGAATTGTTGAGACATTGTTGCAGAGAGTTGGACTGAAGGAAAATGAAGGTGAATTATCAACCATTTGCTTCCATCACAAACAATATTTCCAAAATATTGTTTATGATGGAACAAAATATTGTTTGTGGTGGACTTTTACAACACAAGAGGTCAAAGGTAAACAACCAATATCTTTGTAGATCTGGAGGAAAGAGGGTATAATGTAACACCGGGTCACTTTCTTTGTTGTCAGTGCACAAAAAAATATCTGAGTCTGACAGTTGATGACACAATGGATCCAGACTACGAAGCTGTGAGTTCTGTGAAAACTTCACAAAAAACCTTGAACGTGAGACTGGTATCCATGGATGCTTCCCCTGTAGTTCTGCACAGTGTTGGTTCTCATAGCCATGTTCATAGCGTCAAAAGGAAGTTAGAACAAACTATTGAAATATTCAAAAGTTACATATCCATGGTGATAAAGTTGGCGTTGATGAACTGATTGTGCAGAATTAATGCCCAGTGAAAAAAAAAAACAAGCTTCTATCTTTACATCATCAACGTTCTGATCCTCATCTGGCATCAATTGAAATGAATGGCACTCGTCTTGGGGAGGCCTCATGTTTTGACAAGCTTCTGGGATTGATCTTTACTCCTGATCTTAAATGGAACACATACATCAAATCTGTTGCCAAGGTCGCTGGAAAAATGGTGGGATCCTTCTATCGATCCAGTAGATATCTCACTGCTGATGCAATTCTCTATCTATATAAGAGCCAGGTATGTCCAAGGATGGAGTACTGTTGCCACATATGGGCAGGAGCTGCTAGAAAGGACTTGTCCTGCCTTGATAGAGTTCAAAATAGACTTCGTAGCTTCGTAGGAGATATCCTTTTCTATTCCCTGCAACCTTTATCTCACAGAAGAGATTATTTTCATGGCAAGTGTTCGACTGAGCTTCAATCTATGGTCCCTCCTCGCCAAACTTTCACAAGTAACACTCGTCTAGCTGAAAACACTATCAATAATTCCCCCCACTCTTTATCTGTGTCTAAACCTAAACGTAGATTCCATGAAGAAAGCTTCTTTTTTAGAACTGCACGCCTGTGTAATTGTCTTCTGTTTTCCTGCTTTCCAGCTGACTAAAATATAGTCGTCTTCAAGTCCAACGTAAACAAGTCCTTGATGAGCTGTTCCACTTAAGTTTACTTAATTTACCGAATTTCCATTACTAACGATTACTATATTGTCCAATTGACTACTGTACACTCTTAATCCTTATCCACGAGTGGTCTCTGGGCCTTGATAAGTGGTCATGCCTATGTAAAAAAAAAAAAAAGACATCAAAGAAAAAGCAGCAGAACTGGATTGATTACATTAGTTAAAGGCACTTTAACTCCTGATCAAATCCAAATCATGACACTTGCTCCTGAATTCTGGTCTCGTAAATACAGCTCCAAATTCTTCAAGGTATCTGAGTATGTTGTTCGAACTGTCAGAGAACTGACAAATAGTATTTTGTCAAAACCTAACTCGATTTTTCCCGGAGACAGTCAACACGATAATACAAATGTATGATAATGATGAATACAGCCACCAAATACCAGGCAAAAAGGACTTTGTTAGTATAGCAAACGGTGTTCACAAACAAAACGCTTGATAGTGTGTAATTTGCATGAACTGTATTTTGTTGCAAGTGGTGTGTTTTAGCTGGATCTACAGGTGCACATTCTGTTCTGTGACATACGTCAGAATACAAAACTTCTTGTTGATGCCATTAAGTGGAAGATCAATTATAAAAATTTGATTTCAAAGTTAGTTTGTGATTCTTCTAACAAAGAGTATATGATGCATCGCTGTGAAAATTGCCCCGGTAGAGAAGCATTGCAGAAATTTTGGATAAGGAGCTGTATGATATGAACGCTGATGATGAGTTTCATTTTAGTCAATGGGACACAACCGGTCATGCAACATTAACATATGCAGAATATAAAGATCTGTTGATTGACACCTTTGATAATCTTACGAGACAATCATATCTAACAAAATGCCAAGTCAGATACTAGAATTAAAAGAAAATCTTTGTTCCAATGAGGTCCTTGATCTGGGAGACTTTGCAGAAAACTTTCAATTTTTAATACAAGACGAAATTCAAAGTTATCATTGGAGCAAGGAATATTGCACCTTGCACCTAGTAGTGATTTACTACTGAGATTCTGATCAGCAGCTAAAGCACATTTCATTGTGTTTCATTTCCAATGACAAAACCCATGACATTGCACTTGTGTATCAAACTCAGACATTGACTGTCCACTTAATCCAGACCTTATTACCGCATGTGAACAAATGATAAAAACTTCAAGAATTTCATCAATTTATGCTTGCATAAGGAAGACTTTGGTATTGAAGGTGAGTGGGTTTTCTTCACCACCAGTCATTGTTAATCTCCTTGTGATGAAATTGATGGTTCAGTAAAATGCCATGTGGCTAAGCGGTCACTCCAACACCATCTAAATAATCAAATCTTTGATTATAAAGCCATGCTTGCTATCCACCAGATGTCTGCCATCCGTTTCTTTGTGATCAGTAAAGAAGCCATGGAGAAGGTGAGAAAGTCGCTTGTCAAGTTCATGCATCTCCATGGATGACGCAAGACATACAGTTGGCTGCAGATTGATGATACATGGTCTGTTACCATCAGGGAAATTCTTTGTGTTGTATCCTCAACAATATGTACTGACCAAGATTATCAAAAAACATTTCTGCATTTCAATGGCATAAAGAACACAGCAGCATGTAAATGTTGAATGCTGACTTTAGTTGTGAAATCCATTATTTTCTGAATACCATCTTCATTGCAACTGTTTTATCTTTAATTTTACTTATTCAACTTTTTTAATGGACGCCTGTTTGAAGATGAAATTTGGCACGAATAGTCACTCCTCTAACTTAACCCCATACAGATCAAACTGGTTGCTTCCTATGAAGGTACTTCTCAGGGAATAGTTCAAGTTCGTTTTCGCTCATGTTTGCTCAAAGATGGGCCTAGCTAAAACAAACAGTCCTTATCAAAATTGCCAGGGAAGGAGTCAAAAAGGCAAAAAATGAGTGTACATAAGTTTTTGAATGGTTTCAAGACGTTTTCAAAAGTTTTTACTTTCAACAGACAATATGAATGAACAAAACAAAAACTTTTAACCATTTCTGGTGAAGACAATTAAATGTGCATGATAAATATATGGAGAAAGCCTTTGTCAGAACTACTTTTATTGTAAATATCTTATGGAACTGAACCTGTTTACTTTTAGCATCTGGCTTATTCCAAAATTAAGGTGTGACATAAGTTTAACATATGTCTAAATTAATTATCACATCCAATAGGGGGAAGGAATATTTTTCATTATCATCAAAAATATATCAGACTTTCAACAGAAAGTGTGAGTGAACGAAACAAGAACTTTTTAACCATTTTTGGTCCAGAGACAATTTATTGTGTCTAAAAAAATACATGAAAAAAGTAATGCATTACTATGCCAGCCACACCCTTTTTTTATTCAATTTTGGGGCACATGTGAAAAATCCAAAAACCCTTAATATCTCTATAAGGCTTCATTTATGAGAAAATCTGATGCCATTTTTGGATTCCTTGGGTCAAAAAACTTACCTATATGAATTTTTAGAGCCATACGATTTTTCAATCAGAAAATATTCAAAGAAATGACATCACAAAATCATCGCTTGGATGTCACATTACGTGATTAATGCCAAAACAAAAAATGCACTAAATCGGAAACCGCTTGGAGTTATGTGGTCACATCTTCAGGATTTCTTAGTTCCTATATTATCTATCTGCAGTGCAAACTACAGCCAAATCTATGGATATGGGGGTTAAGCCCTGGATGATTTGACGAGGTAACCCTTTACACAGTTTGACATTACAAGTGCATTTGAGAAGTTTTATCATCACACAAGTAGAAAGGCCAAGCATATAAAATGAACTGTAGGTTCTTTGATATGACAGGGGTGCATTCGAAATGAATGTTTCTTTTTACAGGACAACTGAACTATGATACTTGACTTTTGAACTTTAAACCTTAATTGAAGCCATTATATATAAAAATAATTTTATAAAATCAATAGTAGGTTCTCTACAGTGCAATGTGGAAATCAATGTACTGTGTACTAGAGGTATGTGAAGCTTCGTTCCAGTACAGGTAAGTATAAAAATAAAATTGAACAGCTCAAGAAAAACAAAAGACTCCAACACATCCTGTAGATATCATTTGCACTCTGAGTGCTTGTGTAACACTCCAAACGTTAATGTCTATGGCTTAATTGTCTTTCGGACTAACACTATCTGTCGACTGAATTCAGTCCATCTTGGGTCCTTCAAAGCTATCCCAATCTGCTCAGAGCCACAACCTACCGTCAACTGTCCGAAACACAAGACATAAACTAACTATTTAATGACAAAACACCCACAATTTGGTATAGTTTTGATCAGTATGACCCTGGATGAATAATATCTAAAATTAAAAAAATATATATTCATTCATTGAAAATCAACTGAACCAGGTTTCATTAAGATCATTTTTGTTAACCATTTCCAATGTTATCTATTATATCAAGAATAAGACTTATATTATTATTATTATTATTTCCAATACATTAAAACAAGAGAGAGGAATGGGCTAAGCAGAGTTGAAGAAAAGGTGGGGAAGATGGATGTGGAAAAACAGGGAGGGGGGAAGGATAAAGAGATAGAAATTTTAATATACAGATATTGCACACAGTTTTTAATTTCTTCTATTTTGATTTTTTTGTGGCTCTGGGCAACGCCAGATAGCCTTGATACACGTCTGAAAATCGGTAATATCATAAAACTGTAAAGTGTTCAGCTAATACAAATGATGATTGATAGAGTTCACTCCAACAAACACTTTCTTTGTCCAAACTGTGTTAATTTACTTTGAGAGATTGTTATTCTTATAATATATGTGCATATAAACAAGTACACGGATATGTTAATTTTGCAAGAGTGTGAAACCGCCTCCAGTCGTTATTTCATTAACGTTCCTCTTTGTATTTTGGAAAATGTCTGTTATTGGACTTCCAGTTGATGACACAAGCTGTTAAGGTATTGGGAAAATCGCAGTGCTTAAAGACCGATTAGAGAAATAAATCGCTGCAAAGCATTACAATCCATACTGGCGCCGCCTGTTTATCTGCAAGTGAAATCACCTCGAAATGACATGCTTACCACAAAGATCTTTTACAAAAGCAATTGTTTTGGGGTTGTTTGTTTGTTTTTTTCTTTTTGTGGGTAGGTCTGAGTTTCTTCATTAACTTTTTTTCTGCAATCTTTCATCTTTGGCATCAAAGAACTCACCGACTCTTTGCGGGAAGAGAAATTGGATTTCTATGCCAAGTGTCATTATGCTTCATTGGAATTATTAACAGACTATAATGCCAAAGAAGTATTTATTCTCTGAAAATGTTTGCGTGTTATAAATGTATGAAGCCAACAAGATCTGGTTAATGGCTCTTCTCCTCCCTCTCTCTTTAATAATGCATATTTGCACTTCCTTGCAGGTTGATGATTTCTTTTATATATATATATTGCTTAACTATAGACTCATCAAGAAATTGAATTGAGTAACGAATACTTAATTTTAACTATTACTAAAAAAGGAGATAATGCACAGCATAAATTACTTGGCTTTTTGATTAAGATCAAAGTGTAGTATATGTTCTCGCAGTATGGATATCACATGTTAACTATTACTAAACAAAAGAAGAAAATAATGCTTGGGAGATTGCCTTATGAGAACAAAACACACACTATTCCTCTAACCCCGCCTTAACAAAAACGGAGGAAATAATGCCTGAGAGATTGCCTTGTCACCACAAATCAAACACTACTCCCCCCCATTACCGCTTTGGTAATCTCTGGAGGCCTCCATAGCACTTTTAGAAGCAACATAATCATGCTTCATTCCCCCACCACCATTGTGACGTCATTTCCGGAAGATGACACTGCAGATTTTTCGAAATGCATACCTGAATACACTGTTTAATTATAAATTTATTACATGATAACACAGAAAATCAAGGAAAAAAACAGACCCTGCCAAACAGAAACTGACCTAATTGACCCTCACAAAACAACAACAATTGATCAATTTATATGAATTTTGGAATATGACATCTTTGTTCCACGTTGAGTACATACATCACAAAAATTTCTCCATATTTTGTTTTTTGTTTGGTGGTGGTGACGGCAGTGTTGGTGGTTCTTGCAGCAGTGGCAGTAGTGGTTGTAGTAGTGGTAACAGCGGTGGCAGTCTGCACCAACCAAACATTAGCTGGCAATAGCTAACTTATCTTAAACAATAGTTTATTGGGATTTTTGGAATATTCCATTTTTATTCTAAGGTAATTCAGCATTATAACGGTTGAGGTGATTTGGAATATTCCATTTTTATTCTAAGGATGATAATGGACGAAGATAAGCATATTAATATATAGATTATCAAATATTTCACAATTATTTTTACATTACAATTTTAACTATTTTTTTTTCATAGTAAGGGAAACAACTCTATTTTTAAACCTAATTACTTTCTTTACCATAACTCATGTACGTATGTACGTTAAAGATATTAGCGTATTAATATATAGACATTATTTTTTTTTTCATTTTGTTGAGAAAAAATATAAGTCTTCTATGATTAGGATGGATGCTACCGAAAGACTTAAAAATAAAATTTCAAAATGATTTCTCATTTTTATATATATATTTGTTTCCCCACGAAAGCAAATTAGACACAAGGTCGTTTCCCTAAAACAAGGGTAAAAAGGGGGAACTCTGGCAGTATCCAAACAAATAGTAATTGTCTCAGTATGAAGGGTTTCCCCTACATTGACCAAGGACCAATTAACTTATGTGCAGCATCGGCAAAACAGATACTACACTTTGATCCCGGCCCAAAGGCCAAGAACAACAGAAAAAAGGCAACCCTCTTCTTTTGGTAAATGAAAATTAATCATAATGGAATCGATGATTATTAGAACAGAAAGAGTTAGTCATATCTTTTGAAAGCATTATTTCATCAGGTTAAATTTGAAAAGTTTATAAAATCGAGTAATGGTGTGTGTGTGTGTGTGTGTGTGTGTGTGTGTGTGTGTGTGTGTGTGTGTGTGTGTGTGCATATATATATGTATATAGGATGCCTATAATGCTCCCTATCTTAGGGTGAGCATTTGGGAAGTGATATACAAATTACCATTATCGTATGAAACGATGCTCTTTGTGTAAACAAATTGAGCTGGCGTACTTTGGACAATGTCAAAACATTGTTAATTCACTACCCACATAGCAGCAGTTGTATAGCACAACGGTTAGAAGTTCCAACTGTCATTTATGTGATCAGGTCTCGATCCTGGCTTGAAGTAGTTGCTTGTTTAGCCGCACTGATAAACTGTGAAACATCGAAACAGTACTGTATGGGGATGACTAATATATATATATATATATGGGGATGACTAATATATATATATATATATATATATATATATATTCCTAAGAATTTTTCACTTGTTTGAAGCCTGCATTTTTAGAAATAAATTGTGAAAATTGGCTTCTGAATCAATAACATACAAGGCAGCACATTTTCTAATTTTCAACAAACTTTGGTCATAATTACATTTGGTACCATTGCTCAGGTTTTACACATATGCCTGCATTAAAGGTTTTTTGATATAATGAAAAAAGTTGGTTTAGGATACTTAATACATGGTGTTCAGAATAAATTTGATACTTTTTGGAAAGGAAAGAAAGTGTTATATATTAGTCAATAATTGATGTAGTTTCAAAATTTTAGAGAATCTTTTGCTAAATACAGCTCATTGGAATCCAAATAAACAAGTCAGTGAATGCCCCCCCCCCTCCCGTTCCAAAATTTATTACAAAATTAATTTCCACCATAATGCATCTTGGTTTTTTTATAAACAAGTCAGGCACTATATTCGTTGATTAAATTTTAAATAATATTCAAAACAAATCACCTCCTCTCAACATCACAAACATACATAATACAGTCAAAGAAGCAAGTTGGTGAATATCTTTAAACCCTAAAATAACACTCTATAAATATGTGTGTGTATATATATTGGGTCTTTCATAAATAAGTCAGCCATTTTACTTTTGGGTTAAATTTTAAATTGAAAACAAATCAGTGCCCCTCCCATAAACATAGATATCTCAGTCAAGCAAAATTAGCCAGCGAATATCTTTCAACCTCCAAATAATATTTTGAAAATATACATTTATAGGAGTCATAGAAGGCTATCACAATGCAAAAAAATATGTCGGTGTTGAGAAAGAGGACAAAACTGAAGTGATTTAAAATAATAATTTTTTATAGTAATTCTTAATTGTTTTGTAACAACTTCTACACAATGACATAATGGATGTGACCATTTTCCATAATATATTTCGAGGTAAGACCTCTTTATCAAATAGTGATGTTCTACATCATCTGAAACTTGTGTAGAGTGGTAATTTTTATTTTCATTGTTAAAGGCTTAATATTTTGCATGCAAAGATTATTTCCGGTCCTTGGAAAAGTACATCTTTATGGAAAGGAATATCCGCTAAACCATTCTTTAAAATCAACGGATTAGTTTCCTTACTTTTATCTAATACTACAAACGAGCATTGCAGATTAAAATATATTTTCCATAGTAATCAATAAATGGTATTTAACTTACACAGAATTTTCTGTTTCATTCTCGTGAGAACTCGTCAGGCTAATGCATGGAATTGATGCTCCAGTGTGTTCTTATATAAGTACATGGTATTAAGTTTACTAGTTAGCCAATCAAATTCTTTGTTATTTCTGCTCCCGTTTTCACCAGCCTTTTATCAAACTAAGATTCGTGTGACTTTTATTTGACCTCTCTTTGTTTATTTTTGGGGAGGAATGGTCCATTCTTTTTTGTGTATTAAATGATAAACTTGGGTGTACTTAGATACGTTTTCTTATATTTTTGTATATATTTTAGGTGTTATATTAGTTTAGTTTTTTCTATTAATTATATATATATATATATATATATTAAATGGGAACAGAGATAACAATGAATCTGATTTGCTAACTAGTAAACTTAATACCATGTGTATATATAACACATACTGTAATATCAATTCCACGCATTATTCTGACGAGTTTATTTCAAGAGAAACAAATTACTTGTACATATGTGTATGAGAAAGATAAAAAAAGACAACCTTGATCGTTCAGTTCTTCTGCATTTCTAGAGTTACCGGAATTATCAAAGATAAATAATATATTTTAAATAAAAAGTAATAAAATCGGTGCACAAAACAAACTTGTGTGTATGTATATATGAGGGGTGTGCAATAAGTAATACCCCTGACCCACTTCCCATAGCACTAGAGCAACGAAACTTGGCACAGTTATTAGTCTTTCTCTACATAGGAACCACCCAGAGTGATACATTTCTCCCATCGTTTGATGCAGCTCTGGAGACGGTTTTTGCAGAAGAACCCAGGTTGGTCCTCCAACCACGACGTGACTTCAGAAATCAAGGCTGCATCATCTGGGAAACGCTTTCCTTTCAAAAACAACTTCATGGCTGGGAAGAGGTGAAAGTCAGAGGGTGCAAGGTCAGGAGAGTAGGGAGGATGGGGAAGGATTTCATAACCACACGCCCGTGCTTCTGATCTACCGACATGCGAGTTGTGGACCGGAGCGTTGTCCTGCTGGAGGAGGGTACCTTTGCTGATCTTGCCCCGCCTCTTGATTTTGATAGCTTCCCTTAATTTCCTCAAAAGTGAAGCATAATAGGCTTCTGTAATTGTAGTATCCTTTGCCAGGAAATCTGTCATCACTACTCTGTCCTGGTCCCAGAAGACTGTGAGCAAGACCTTGCCTTCTTTGGAGGTGGTGAGTCCAAGTGCTTCCACTGCATTAACTGGGCTTTGGTCTCTGGACCATAGTGATGGACCCAGGTTTCATCCTGTGTAATCAATATTTTGAAAAACTTTGACTCATCTTCTTGGCACATCTCCAAATTCATCCTCGAGCACTCGACGCATTCTCGCTTCTGGCATGGTGTGAGCAACCTGGGAATCCATCTGGCAGACACCTTATGCATATGCAAATGGTCATGAATGATAGTTTCCACAAACCCTGTACTAATCTTGACATCTTGGGCTATTTGGCGAATAGTAATGCGCCGATCTTCCAAAATGGCAGTCTCAACTTGACGAACAGATGCCTCATCAATGGCAGAAGGGGGAAGGTGACCAGGTCTGGGAGCTATTTCCACAGACTTCCGGCCATGTTTGAATTCACAATGCCAGCGTTTTACAAGGTCATATGATCTGGCATTATCACCATAAGTTTCTTTCATTTCATCAAAAGTCTCCTGTGGTGTGCGCCCTTTCAAATACAAAAACCGGATCATTGCTTGACATTCAACAGGCTCCATTTCACACCTGACTCAGTTCATATATATGTAAAACAGAAACCACAATTAGTTCAGAGCTGTAATTTACCACTTAACCTGTAGAGATATAAATCATTGCACATGCAAAATTTCAGCTAGATCAAACAACTGGAAGTAGGTCAGGAGCATTACTTATTGCACACCCCTCGTAAACAAATACTAGCTAAAGTACCCAACTACATCAGTATTATAAAGCCTTGGTATAGAAACTATTCTCATCATGATCATAGTCGGTTTAAGGTCCGTTTTCCAGGCTGGCATGTGTTGGACACTTTTAAGAAAAGGGTAACAAAAATTTGTAATTAAACCACTCGATTGTTTAGCTCTCAATTACACTCTATTTTGAAAAATAATAGAGTAAACTGGGCTCTAAATACTTGGTAGAGTAACTAGTCTGATGAAGGAAAAAACTAGCGATTCTACTTCATTATGGGGAAACTGAACACACACACTTCCTCCTCCTCCTTCTTCTTCTATGGAAGTTGTCAGGTTTTAGACCGCTCGGTTGGTTCAAAGCCTGATTTTCTGCATTGACAAAGTAACCAAAATTGTCATAAATGAGCAGAATATGATGCAAGTGTTTCTCGAATTGAGAACTCTCAACGGTGATTTAGTGCATTTTTAGAGAAACTCGAACAATGAGAAAGGAAATCAGGAATTACGATTCATTGTAAAAAAGAAAAAAATTGTTTTCTGCATATTTTTATTTACATTTTCAGAATCTGTTCGGCCATATTGACATTGTTAATAACAAAAACCTTCCATTTTAGCAACTGATATCAATATATTTGGAATAAAAACAGAATCTGTATATAAAACAAACTTCGCTTCAACTTGTATACTGAAAAATGTCTAAATTTACTTCCTTCTATGGTCATTGTGTACAATAATATATACTAAATAATGTACAATAATATGCAATAATCTATATCATTTCGTGTATCCATATAAAATGTTATAAGGAGATATATTTTATGTATCAATTTTCAGTATTTACTTCAATACGTCAGCAGGGCAAAGCAGTATGTTATAAAAATATATTTATCACAATTAAACTACAAAGGTGTTTGTGTCTGTAGGGAACCATCAGTCTATAATGTATGAAATCCTGTGTTTTCAGATTATTTTTAATATATACGTAGTGTTTAAATTAGCTAGTTACCAATCAAATTCAGTGCTATTGTCTCTCACAGATTGTTTCCATTAGTTAATGGCAGGTCTTCTCTCATACAAACATTGGCTTGAGTTTTACTTCCTCTTCTTTTGTTCTGTTTTGTACAGAGATAATGCACGATATATATATATATATATATATATTTAAATAAATGTTTAGAGGTACAGAATTTGTACATGGTTTTAAATAAAATACTAGGCGGAAGTTTCTCGAGAGCTCTTTCGGCTATCATCTCTTCAGGAGTAAATCGATAGCAATCTAAATAATATTGTAACGAAAATAAAGAGTTCTATTGGGGAACTTATTTAATGTGCCAACGTACGGGGACATTAATTAAATTTATTTACGTTTAAAAAACGATTAAAAATGTTGGCACAACGAGGGAGAAAAAAAAAATGCCAACATTTTTAATCGTTTTTTTAAACGTAAATAAATTTAATTGCTATCGATTTACTCCGAAAGAGCTCTCGAGAAACTTCCGCCTAGTATTTTATTTAAAATATATATATATATATATATATATATATATTAGTTAATGGCAGTCTCTGTATGGTGTTTGTCTGTTTCTTATAAAAAGGAAGGTTAGAGAATGTACATAATATCTAATTTTTTATTCTTATATCTAAATTTTTATTCTTATGTAAAATTTAGTAGGGAAGACTACAGAAAGACATCCCCTAATGGGCTGTGTAAACATAGCCTCTTTAAAATTTTAAATCTATTGTTTTTATGAAAGTTATATATATATATATATATATATATATATATATATAAACATTTTCTGAGACAGTCCTGAAAAATGGTCGAGAGTCTCTATGTTACCTTTTATGTGATGAATAATACAAACACTTGTCAAAAACACGATTGGTAAAACACTCAAATACTCAAACTGCCCAGATTTTGCATTCAAAAAGCAAGAACACTCAAATAAGACAAATCAGTAGCACTCTATATGGAATTTCCCATTAGAGGTAAACTTTCATGAACTTAAATTTCAATCTAATATTTAAATTTTGTCCAATGATGAATTATGTATTTATTGGATACATTTCTTCATCCTTTGTATTAAGTCAGAGGTTAAGCTGACATGTATCTTGCATTATGAGAAGAAGTACTTGGCAAAATAGTGAAAGAGTTTCTGACTTTAGGAGTTTGGCATCAAAGTGATATTTTCAAGCCTTTATCATTCTACAGGAGCTAAACGGGAAAAATGAAGTTCATCTGTATGTAAATTAGTGCAAAGATTACTGTAAAAATTAAAACCAAATCTCAGAGCAAAGAATGGAGTTTGTTGTTCTTTTTAATTACTTTTATTATCCTAATTGCAATGAGTTTCTTTTATAAAAGAACACTTTTACGATTACTACTCATATCACTAAAAGGGAGACAAACAACTATTATGTCCACATCACAGCATCGGCAAGTTGTTACCTATAGCCTATGTAAAGGAAATAGACCAATCATCTTTTTGCCTCTGTAAGAGTTATTTCCCTTAACGGAAGTAAGAATATAATAAGTTTTGTTTCATAAAAAGAAAAAAAATAGCCTGTGTATTTCTCATTGATTTCTTTTACAAACAAACACTTCTCACCTCCCAACTAGTCTACTTGTCTTCCTCCCGGGCATTATACATAACCTATTATCAAAGATTTATCTTAACATCAGTTCTGTCATCAATTTCAAACCACATTATTCTTTGTTAATTGTCTTTTATATCTACTGACGTCACAAAGGAATGTTTCTGCTTTAACGTTTTCCTCCAAAATTATTTATTTTCTCATCTTTATATTTTGACATTAAATCTTCTGACGTCTAGGTTTCTAATCCTCATACTGCGCTAATAATGTTACATGCATATTAAATTGTTTAAATCATGATTATAATCTCAGCAAATCAAAAAATATCTAATTTTTTTTATTACTAGAATTTCAAAAGAATTCTAGTACATATTAAATAGTCACTTTTTATTAGTAGTTAAAGAAAAATAAATTGTTATGGATCATTGCAATAATTTCAAATGTTATAATGTTCACGTATTTATTTACTTGTTTTTATTATCGCTTATGTGGGAATTAATGTTTTAATAGAAATCACCAAAACTATAATTATTTTAAGGTAATGATTTAAGCTGTATGATAATATCAAAAAAGGTATAATTAGCTCAGTTACTAGAACTTCAGACTAAAGATCTCAAGGTTTTTGGATTTCTGGTCATGACATCAGTTTTATTTGGTATGAATTTATTATTTACTATTAATGTAATATTCTCCATTTCTAAAAGTAGTTAAGATTTTTGATATTTCGAAATTAGACAAATTCCATAATGTATTTGTTATGTTTAAAACAATTGAGACTGATGAACAGACAAAATCTCTTCATACAAAATGTCTAAAATTAAAATAAAGAAACTATTTACAACAAATAAAACTCATCCAAAAAAAAACCTGCAGAAAACAAATGAATAACTCTTAAGTTAAATCATGAATTTATATCCAATTATATTGAATATTAATTGATTGTTCAGAAATACTTTGCAATTTAAAAAATATGCTTGTGTGCTGAAAGGTTGCAGGCTTAATCAAGTAGAGAATGATTTCCAAATGGGATGGCCTTATTACCTCATTATGGTAATTACGTTTGTAAATTGTGGTCTCATATCGTCCTAAAAATGCTAGAGGGGAAATAATTTTTTCTACACTCTTGTGTGACAAAATAGCACTCTGATTAAAAAAAAATAAGAAAATAGGGGGTGACAGAGGAGTGGGAGGAGAAAAGACTAAGATGGAGGGGAATAAAAAAGAGGAGAGGGAGAAAATACAAAGATGGAGAGAAGAAAAGACAAAAGGAAGAACAGAAAGAAAGACAAAATTAGAGGCGCAGAAAAGACAAAGGAGCAGAAGATAAAATGATAAGGATGGAAGGGGAGAAAACACAAAAGTGAAGGTGAAAAGACAAAGAGGAGGGGAATAAACGACAGAGGAGGAGGGAAGGAAAGACAAAGGAGGAGGGGGAGAAAAGACAAAGGAGGAGGGGGAGAAAAGACAAAGGAGGAGGGGGAGAAAAGACAAAGGTGGAGGGGGAGAAAAGACAAAGGTGGAGGGGGAGAAAAGACAAAGGTGGAGGGGGAGAAAAGACAAAGGTGGAGGGGGAGAAAAGACAAAGGTGGAGGGGGAGAAAAGACAAAGGCGGTAGGAAGAGAAAAGACAAAGGCGGTAGGAAGAGAAAAGACAAAGGTGGAGGGGGAGAAAAGACAAATGTGGAGGGGGAGAAAAGACAAAGGTGGTAGGAAGAGAAAAGACAAGGACGAGAGGAGAATAAACAAATGAGTTGGAGAAGAAAAGACAAGGAGAAGAGGGAGAAAAGACAAAGGAGGAGGGGGAGAAAAGACAAAGGAGGAGGGGGAGAAAAGACAAAGGTGGAGGGGGAGAAAAGACAAAGGCGGTAGGAAGAGAAAAGACAAGGACGAGGGGAGAATAAACAAATGAGTTGGAGAAGAAAAGACAAGGAGAAGAGGGAGAAAAGACAAAGAGGGAGGGGGAGAAAAGACAAATAGGGAGGAGGAGAAAAGATAAAGAGAGGGAAGGGAGAAAAGGCAAAGGGGAAAGAGAGAAAGGATAAATGTTGAGGGGAGGAGAAAGATAGGAATGGGGGAGAATAGACAAAAGAGGAAGAAAAGAAAAAAAAGGCTGAAAGAGTAGAAAGACAGAGGAAGAGAGGGAGAGGCAAAGGGGGGGGGGTTAAAATAGCAAACATGTAAAAAAGATGTTGAACCAAAAATGATGATGGAACAGTAAAACTATTGACGCATGACAAGAAAGAAAATGCGTTGCTCAGTGTGAAATACACTTAAATATATTTTTTATTTATGCAGATTTTATATTTATTATTATCAGAGGCAACTCTGTATTGATTATTATATTGCACCCAATATATAGTAGTGATTTCAAAAGTTAAAAAAAAATAAAAACTATGACTTGGGTGTGATCAGCTAGAATCGAAGTCAAAACATTTAATACTTCAGTCTTATTTGTTACCGTCTGTGCTATAGACAGATTGATAAAAAAACTTAAAATTAGCTGACTTTACAATATAAATGTAGAAGCAACAGGTTTACTTGACTTACACCTGTCAAGTTCCTATTTTTTTTTTCAATTTTAACCCCTTAGCAACTATCTTTACTGGCTAAAAATAAAATTGAATTGATTCCATAGGTCAAAATCTCCTATATATCATGTTTAAAGTCTGCAAACCAAAACTTTATAGAGTAGTTTGGTAGAGACTATTCCGCATAGAGAGAGACAGACTAGCTTATATATATATATATATATATATATATATATATATATATATATATATATAGAGAGAGAGAGAGAGAGAGAGAGAGAGATGAATAGGTAAAGAATTTTCAAACCAGTATGTGAATTTGTACTTTTCTTGAAACATAATTTTATCTAAAATATACATTTCTTTTTATAATTTGGGTAATATAAAAAAAACAGAAAAACAATAACTTTTGAATATATTAATCATGTGTATGTGATGGACGTCCTAATTTACATATTGCTTTGCAAAAGGACATCACATTAATTCACTATTCATGCTCATTGTTTGCTAATTCAGTGGTCGTTTTCATATTATTTCACAGTTCTATTTACACTTTTTTATATTGATAGAAATTTCGCAATTTTGGGTGAAAAGAGTCGTTCCAATCTTTGCAGGTCAATATAATGATGAGAGTTGCGATCTATTTCTACATTGTAAATTAAAAATAACACCCCTCCCAAATATTGTGGCCAAGTAAATAAGTTAGTGAATACTTTTTTTTTTTTTTTTTTACATGGGCGTCACCACTTATCAAGGCCGATAGGCCTCTCAAGGATAAGGGTTAAAAAGTGTAGAGTAGTCAAAAGGACAATATAGTAATCGATAGTAATGGAAGTTCGGTAAATTTGTTAACTTAAGTGGAACGGCTTATCAGAAACTTGTTCACGTTGGACTTGAAGACAATCATATTATAGACAGCTGGAAAGCAGGAAAACGGAAGACAATTCCACAGGCGTGCAGTTCTAAGAAAGAAGCTTTGATCATGGAATCTATGTTTAGGTTTAGGCACAGATAAAGAGTGGGGAAAATTATTGATAATGTTTTCAGCTAGTCTAGTGTTTCTTGTGAAAGTTTGGCGAGGAGGGACCATAGATTGAAGCTCAGTTGAACACTTTCCATGAAAATAACGATAAAGCAGAGACAAACTCGCAACATCTCTTCTGTGAGATAGAGGTTGCAGCGAAGAGAAAAGGACATCTCCCACCAGGCCACGAAGTCTATTTTGAACCCTATCAAGGCAGGACAAGTCTTTTCTAGCAGCTCCTGCCCATATGTGGCAACAGTATTCCATCCTTGGACGTATCTGGCTCTTATATAGAGAATTGCATCAGCAGTGAGATATCTACTGGATCGATAGAAGGATCCGACTATTTTTCCAGCGGCATTGGCAACAGATTTGATGTACGTATTCCATTTAAGATCAGGAGTAAAGGTCAAACCCAGAAGCCTGTCAAAACTTGAGGCCTCCCCAAGACGAGAGCCATTCATTTTAATTGATGCCAGATGAGGATCAGAACGTTGATGATGTAAAGATAGAAGTTTGGTTTTAGATGCATTAAATGTAACCAGCCACTCATTTCCCCATTGTACAACGTGATCAAGATCAGAGGAGAGAGAATCAGAGAGAACTTGGTCGTTTACTGTCTTAGATGTGCTACCATAGATGGTAGTGTCGTCAGCAAAAATGTCTACGAATGATGTAAGGATGTGATTTGGAAGATCATTAATGTAGATCAGGAAAAGAGTTGGGCCCAGGATGGACCCCTGAGGGACTCCAGCATTTATACTGTGAGCTTCTGATTTTTGCCATCAACTACTACTCTTATGAACCTATCAGAGAAATGATTTAATAATTGAGAAGACATTTCCAGCTATATCATAGCTGGAGATCTTGTGAAGTAAACCTTTATGCCATACCCTATCAAAGGCCTTTGATATGTCAAGAGCAATTGCCCTGGAAAGGTTGCCTCTGTCGAGAGATTCGCTAATCCTATGAGATATAACTGTAAGCACATCTGCTGTAGATCTAGCAGAACGGAAACCATATTGTGTGTTTTCCCCTCGCAAATATAATTCTGTTTTTATATTTTAAAGACACATTGCTATTTAGACGTAAGCGTATACTGTAAATTAGGACGTATGTCTACAGGGACACACTAAGTAGAGAGATGAGCAGCAAGATGTCTATTTACATTACATTTAAATTTCAAAATGTTAGTACAGTTGTGGAAGCAGAAAACAAGAACAGAATTCCTATAATGTAGTCTGGTTCCACCAATAAATGATGAGTCACATGCCGACTCAGCATTTTAAGCTGTGATGTGGATGTGACGTCATAGAATCAAATGCAGATATAGGCATAAAGATCGGAAAGAAGGGGAGGAGAATGAAAGAGAAGAAGGTGGCAATTGGGAAGTTACACTCGACAAGGACGCAAGTCTCTTACCCCTTTGAAAGTGAGCTGGTCTGGTGGCAGCCATATCTGGTGCCGTGTATTGAGAGCCAATCGTGTCTCATGCCATGTATTGAGAGCCAGCTGCGTCTGGTGTCATGTATTGAAAGCCAACTATGTTTGATGCCATGTATTGAGAGATGACCACTGTGGTAGTCAGTTACAAAGAATAAAAACGTTACATTTCACAGTCTAGTGGTTCAAGAGAAGAAACTACGTGAGGCACTTCAGTAATAGGGAGACCTCTGCAGTGAAAGTCCAGAATTTTGCTCCTTGTCAGGTTGTATTCATGTCGGGGAAGCACCAGTGCTACAAGCTCATTGGAGCACATTTGATTAAAGTATTTGCAAAATAAGCACAGGGATGCAATATTGTGGTGATGGAAGTGGGGTTGAAGAATGGTTGATAGTGTGGGATCTATTATTAACTCAACCATAACACATTTTGTTTCTTTCATAAACAAGTCAACAATTTTATTCTTTAGTTAAATTTTAAATTAAAAATAAGACTCCACCACCACCACACACATGTGATACCATCATAGCCATTATCATGTTCTGGGTGATGGCATTAAATATAGTCTGATGCCATGAAAATCGCATGCCACACTCTTTCGCCTCTAACCCTAACCCAGATGAGAGATGATTCACAGTTATGTATCACATTCATTGCTCCTTTAATTGGTGACCATTTCCTGTGACAAAAAGATATTCTGGTTATGTCTCTTCAGTCATGTCTGGGTCGAAGATTGCAGAAAGATGGCATCTTTGTATTACTAGTGCCACACGGATAAACACACACATCACAGCCAATTAAACAAGTCTGTAAGTGTCCATCCTCACAGAACTATTTACTAGTATTTCTTTTTATATCATGTATAAAGGCTTGGTATTTGGCAGGGAGTCTTTCCATTTCTTTTCAGTCAATTTACTTTGGGATGAGTGGGGTTGCGATTCTTGGTTTCCTCAATTTTACCAGGTAATGCTGAGACATAGATCCATCCACTGGTAGGTTATAAGAAAAATTGTCACAAATTATAACTTTTAAGTTGGCTTTAAAAATATCTCTATCAGAAAGAAGAGAGGAGGTAGTGTAATGGATACTAATGCCGACAAAATTTGTGTTTTTGTTTTTTACTTTTATTCAAGTTTCTTTCCAATAAGTACCTGTTGGTGGAATACGATACCACGGGCTACTTCCCAGTTGTGCTAAGATGCCCTGCCTGTATAACAATGCTATTGTAATCAGTATTTATCTAAAACTAGCAGATGTGTCCGGTGTTGCCCGGGTGTTTCGAGGTGTGTGTTGAGCAAAACAAAGGTGGTAGTAGGCAGACAGGTTTAAATCCGTACCGCGAAGGAGGAAAAAGAACATAAAAAAAGAGTTGGTAATTAACTTTTGCCTGGGTGGAGGATATTGGCACAAAGACAAAATAAAAAACATTTTTTAAAGATAGAAAGAAAGAGGTGAGATCAAACTCGAAAATGTATGATAATTAGTCATCCTCGCTAACCGTTACGCCAAAGATGCCAGTGAATTTATTGAGTTGGAAATTAAGTTAAGAATTATAAGAATCCATGCAGAAATGAAAATGGCTTTTAAACCTGGCCTGGGGCCAGTTAAGCTTTCCGCTTTCTATCGTGGTATTTATTTGTTTCTCCACAACGCCGTTTATAATGTGGAGGAAAACCAGCTCCCCCCAAAAAGGGAGAGCTCTGTCAGTTTCTAAGTGAATAGCAATTGTCTGATACAAATGGGTTTCCCACATTAATCAAAGCGAATTGCCTTCTAGGCTATGAAGGCTGAGAAGCAGTTGCCTTTGCTTCGATTTAGTTTTGTTTTATTTATACAAAAAACATGCGAAAGAACAGAATAGCATGAATTTTATAAAAGTCAATCAAAATAAATGTAGAGACGATGTGCGTTCGCAAATCATAGCTATTCTAATCTAGGGAGCATATAAAAAGTTCTCCAAAATAGTAACCCTCTCGACCCCCCCCCCCGAAAATAGCCTTTCTTGGACATACAAAAACGTGTGCGGTTATTTTGCTTTATATATATATATATATATATATATATATATATATATAGATGACAATGTGAAAATCAACTTTGCAATCTAGTGGAAGATGATCTCTTCTTTCTCTTGCAGCCTCTTTCATACAGAAGAGATGCTTCTAGTCTTTTCATACTTTACCAATATTTCCATAATTTGTGTAAGTGGCTACTTTGAATTTGGAACCAGATTTATAGGAGGTATCTTAAGTAAGATGTGAGATGTTTGTTTACATCACATTTAAATGTCAATATGTTAGTACAGTTGGAGAAACAGGGAGAAAATCCCAAAGGCAAACTGAGGAAAGAAACTATTAGAGAAGAAAGTTTTCTGGCATTTGCAGAAGTCTATAGGGAAGAAATGAAATTTTGCTGCTAGTTGGGTTGGTTGGAGTTACTTAAATTGAGTGTGTTTATTAGACATTCCATTGAAATATTTGTAAAACAAACATGATGATGCAACATCGAGTAGAACTTGGTAGACGGTGCGAGACCTATTAGGTTAGAGACTCTTGTCCAATAAGGAGAAACTGGTGGTTGCTGGACCAGCCCAGATGTGGTATTCACTCACAACATAATATGGAAAAGATATGAACACCGCTTCTAAATCACGCACTCGGAACGTCAGAGTAAATTAATTTTGTTATATAAAAAAGTTGATACGAACAATAAATTGCCGACTTCCCTCGGTGATAACAGCCCCCCATGTCAGTCAAAGAACTGTGTCTGTGGTGGAAAGGGGATAGCGGTTCTCCTAAACAAGCAGTTGCAAACAGACATCCAGGACAACAAAATGAGCCGCACGGGATTATGTAAATGAGTTATTTTATTTTATTTTTTTTTTTTAACCAATTAACTTTGAAATCGATATAAGCAGGTGTATTTCACCACGGCCACCGAGAGTAAGAAGAACGCCTGTAACTGAAAAATGTCTGCATACAATGTAGGTAAGATTTGTCAGACTGTCATTACTATATGAGGGCCATTTGAAAAAGAGCAATAAAACAATTTAAAAAAAAAAAAGGAACACAATTCGATTAATACTGAAACTGAACTTTATTCAATATAAAATATAAACATTATCTATGTAAAATTAAGTAATTTTAAAGCAATATACAATTCAATACTGATAAAACTGAATTATGAATTTAGGGAACAAACAATTAAAGAAACATTAAACACAAATATATTTTGGCCTTCGGAACAAGATCACAGTGTAGTATCTGTTTTTGATGCTACACTTTATCTTTTCTTTCATGACAGAGATTATTTTTGTTCCTATCCAGAGTACCCCTTATTGGGAAGCTGGATTTTGCCCACAAGATTATATGTTGAAATATTTAAATAACTATTACTTTAAATACAGAAATTATATTTAAAGTTTTGGTTTTCTGTTCTTTTAAGTCCATTTTTTCCCCATGTTTTTCATCAAATTGTATTAGTTGTCTCACAGGCCACCATCAGTGATCGCTCACTGGCAGACACTTGTGGTGTTCCCTGGAGACCAAGTGACAACAAAGCTCTTCAGATTTCCAGTGTTTTCCACCTCTTGACCACTTGTGCAGATGATTGCATGTTATCGTAACAGCCGTTTGTCACTGATTTCTTGTTGGCATCGGCCATTAGTGTTTCCTGGAGTTTGGGTGACAAAATGCCCCCCACCCCCGAAGTACCAGATGTGAACTGCCACCTTCCAGTGGAGAATTGGTTAGTACTCTCCCACCTCGGTTTTTCCATCCTCCATGACCCTTCACAACAGTTGGTGTGGCGCCAGTCGATGTCATCTACACCAGTTTTTTATTATTATTATTACTATTATTATTATGATAATAATAAGGGTGCTTGTGCAGTTTACACACGCATATTTTAAATATTATTTCCAAGTTAAATTAAATTTTGGGTTTGTATTGCTATACACATAGATTCGGAAAAGTTGCCAAAAAACAAATATATAACAAATACATGTTATCAAAGGCAAGATAAGTTACTCTTCTACCTATCTGGAAAGGATTTTAGTGGTTTTACTCACTTTAAAACGTGTAATCACTTCGAAAATCATACAATGTTTATCAATATATTTTAAAAAGAAAAATGTTGGCATTCTCACTAGTGAACTCGGTAAGTTTGGGAAAATGAGTTCAAACAAACAAATTATACAAAATACTGTTAGAAACCCACCGAATATATGTCCACATAAGTCACGGTAACATATATTGAGCAAATTTCTAAAAGTATTTTGTATAATTTTTTGTTTAAACTCGTTTTCTCAAGCTTACCATGTGCAACAGCAAGCATGCTGCCATTTGCATTTTTCAAATACATCGGTAAACACTGTATGTTTTTCGAGCCAAATAAACATGAAAAATTTATCCAGTTTGGTAGAAAAGTAACTTATCTTGCCTTTGGTAACATTGATTTGATATATATTTGTTTTTTGACAACTTTTTCGAATCTATGTGTATAGTAAAACAAACTAGCCATGTAAATTATTTACAGTTAAAATGTTATAAAAAACAAAAACTTGAAGTTTTAAATATATTTCAAAGAAATAAATTACGTCCAGTGCTAAAATATTGAAAATTCACAGATTGTTAAAAAAAAAAAAACTGCTGTGAAAAATGCTAACTTTAAAATATTTGGAAATACTCAGTGAAAAGTTTTATTTATTATTAAAAGAACGGACTGAAAAATATATAAAAATTGTTTGTCCAGCAGTAAAAAAAATAAATAAAATGAAATATTCGACTTTCTCCGATAGAAATAAAAGTTAAAAAAACCAGTTCACTTACTATATTTTGTTAGATTAAAATTATCCCACTGTGCAATTATAATAATTATTATCCAAATGGAGAATCGTTCTTTCTCTTTAGAACATACAGGGACAATCGGTAACACAATCGGTAGCCATATTTTTTATATCTGTTAGCGTGACCACGTGGTTGAATACCGGAAACTTTCTATACCTACAAGTTGATCAGGAAGTGACGTTACGCTGTCATGTTCACCAGCCTACTCTCTCGGTGGGGGTGATTTCACCCATTTAGTTCAGCAAATAACCTGTCGCTCAGTTTTAGTTGGTTTGCATTATAAGCTCGCTACCCATTGCGATAACCCGTGTTTGTTGAAGGCAGAATACATTAAAAATTTGTCGCTCTTAGTCCATTCATCCATCAAAATTTAATTTTGTTGAAGGCTGATGGACGTTTGGCTTTGTGTAGCTGCCCTCCCCCAGTTTTATTTACTATAATTTCTTAATCAGAGTCAGTAAAAACTGGCTTACTTTGATTTCTCCCTAAAAATGATAAAAGATAAAAGATGCTTCTCATGACCACAATATAAAATCAAAATTTTGGAATTTCCTTCACGAAATGTATTTAAAAAATTACTTAATTCACAAATCTTTAAAAAAAAAAAAAAAAAAAAAAAAACATGCCATCACCTTTAAAATTCAAATGTTATAAATAATTTATATTACTAGAACACTTGTGAACCATTGGGTCAGTATTTGTTATAGCTATACACTTATGAAAGTCAGAGTGGATCTTGTTTATATCCTTACACACTGGATGATGTCACAAGGGTGGATGGTTAGTGTATTTTGTTTTACAGCACATCAACCATTTATAGATTATTTAATGCCGAATAAAGTTGTTAAATGTAATTCTTTAGGCAGGATAATTATTTGTATTCCTAGAATGCATTGTTATTTGAGAATAATCTCACCCAAGCTGGGAATGAACTTCGACAGTTGTTAACTATAATTCTATAGCTAGAATAATTATTTATATTCCTAAAGCATTAATACATAGCGCTTAGAATGCCAAAATACATGGCTCTTAGAATGTCAGAATATGTTGTTCTCAGAACGGCAGAATACGTTGCTCTCAGAATATCAGAAAACAGTGCTCTCAGAATGCCGGAATACATTGCTTTCAGAATATCAGAATATATTGCTTTCAGAACACAAGTAAATTTCACAATGAAAATGGGAACATTACTCTTAGAAGGGAATCTTGCTGAGAGAGAGAAGCATTACTTTCAGAAAAACATTACTCCTTGGTATTGGTAATCGTCTTTGTTCTTAACACGATTAACCCTTAGACATTAAGGACCTGTGGCGTAGTGGATAAAGTACTTGGTGAAATACAGTTGTTGCAAGTAATACTCTTCTGGGTGTTAAAAGGTTCAATCCTTAGTGCAAGCGACACTCTAAATATAATTGTGAATTATTTAGGACTTGTACCCAGTCATGGCTGACGGAATGCTACCCTGGTGGGTTAAATAAGGAGTTTTGTTCGAAATCCTGTGCAAATTCCCGCGTTTGACATGATATGCCTGAAGAAGGTCGAAAATTACATCTATCAAAACGTTGTGTAAATAACACTGAAAATGAGAACAATAGTCCAAATAAAACGAATTATCAATCCTCATCTCAAAAACTCAGAAATATTATGTGTGACAGACCAACTAAAATGCTGTCATATACTTAAGCGTGACCGATTAACAGACTCGTCCATCTAAAAACCGAAATAATTTTCCAGGTGCCAAAGCATGTGTTCGTATTGTTTGTGGCCTTCAAGCAATGTAGGCATTTTTAAGGCTGTACTAAGACATTGACTAAAAATAAGAAAATAAGAGAGAAAAGAAAAAGGTGAAAAAATAAGAAGAAAAGAAATAAGAACAAAAAAAAAGTAATCATTTTAAGGCTGTACTCCTCACAAATGAAAAAGAGAAAGAAAAAACAAAAACAAGAAAAAGGAAAAGAAAAGAGAGAGAACAAGGAAAAAATGAAAAAAGAAACAAAGAAGAAAAGACAAACGGAAAAGAAAAAAAAAGGAAAATAACGAGAAATCGCGCCTGCTTCAGAAACGTATATTAATGACAAGTTAAGCATGCATTAATATAGTCAAGAGGATGGGAAATAAAACCCACTGGAAAGAATTATTCGCATCTTGAAGACAAAAACATCAAAAGACAAACGACGCCACTTATTCATGCATCAATCTAAAAACAAACGTACAAAAATAATTAAATAAAATATGATAAATAATAACAGAAAATAGAGAAAAGCTTTTTTCTTCCTACTCCTTCCCCCTTTTTCTTTCTGAAATGCAATATTTCACTGAACATCGATGCCTACCAAGGGAAATGCACGAACATATCAACAGTTAAACTTATCAAAAATATTGATATAACCTTAGGTTTATCTGCTACTAACTGGCTTTGCCTGCGCACTTTTCACTTCGCAAAGTTTGCTATTAGAAATACATGAAACATTAATTTAAAATGATAAATATTTCATTCATAACTTTATTGCAAACACAAAACAAAATCTTTCTAAAATATTCATGTAAACATTTGAATAATTTCAAATGCAAATTTATTTTTATTTTTTGTGAAGAAAAGAAATCTGTATACCTTTTCACTTGCATATATATATATATATATATATATATATATATATATATATATATATATATATATATTCAAGCAAATATTATTAAAAGCAACGGAGACACTTTGCTTTATAATTCTTTTTTTTTTCATTTTTCGATTTTCCATAGAATCTTTTTTGTATCAAAATCAAAAATATTAATAAAAATTCCACAGTTGTTGCTGTCACGAGCGCTTTCGATTCATCCAAGAATCATCATGAGGTGTTGAATTACTATTAATTTGCACTACACAAGTACCCTTCTATGATCCCAACGGTAACATATATACTCAAATAGTCAGAGTGGCAATGGGATCAGTCCTTGGGCCAACCTTAAGTGAATTCAACATGGCTGAGTTAGAGAACAAAATATTTATAAATAATATAAAGCCCCCACCCCATATATGTACGCTACGTGGACGATATTCTTATTTTAGCTGAAAATAATGAAAAGATATACCAACTACAATAACCTTTTTCAAAAAACTCAATCCTTAAATTTACAGTAGAGTTTGACACATCAAATAACACTTTTAATACTTCTTTTCATAAAAAAAAACATTGAGCATAAACTCCAGCCTCCTGAACTTTAAAAGGTACAAAATAATCATAAAAATTTATTAAATCGCGCTAAAATGAAATCATCCAAAAAAAAAAAAACATTACTAATTGAAATAAAAAACATTAAACAAGTACTCACCAATAATCATTTTCCTAATTACATTTTTGATGAACAAATAAAACAAATGCTACAATCCCTTGAAAACCCTAACAATAATATTAGCCAACACTGCAATGCAGACTCCATTAATATATTTTATCAAAATCAAATGACACCTAACTTCAGAATCGAAGAAAATGCAATAAAAAATATCGTTTGTAGATATTTGACGCCTTTTGACAGTAATTCTAAAATTAAATTTAACATCTACTACAAGAAGTTTACTTGGCCTTTTGGTCAAGATCAAAAAGTGTAGCATCTGTTCTTCAGATGCTGCACTTCTATTTCTTGTTCTCTTTCGGTGGAGGAGAAATCCTTCACGACTGAGACAATTTTAATTTTTGTACCTTTTCTCCACATTAAAAAACGACCCTGGTGTCTAACTCTGTCCCGTGGGGAGACATCGTAAATAGGTACTACAAGAAGTTTACGACACAAAACCTCGTGGTTAGAAACAACTTATCACCGGCTATAAAAACGTTGGAACAAACCAATGTAGTGTAAAAATTCAAACGCTCTCTAGGAGAATATAACTCCAAAAATAAATATAAGAATAATGCATACAACGACAATGTTGTCCCGGCGAATAACCATGCATCTAAATAATACTAGTACTATATAAAAACATTTCATAAAAGAACATAACTGTCTCCTCTCTAATCTTAGAAAGGTCCTCGTTGACAGCATAAAAATTATACAACATGAAAATAATATTAAAAAAATAAAAATACTGGAAGCGTCATATATTAGAATCCTTCAACTAAATGATATCGCATTCGAGAAAAGTAGTAACGTTCTAAAATGTCTTGCATAGTTCGTATTGGATGGGCTTTGTTAACGCTGTCCACGAACTTGCTGATTTTAATACTCGAATATTTAATCGACCTATATTTTTAACCGACTTTTCATCGACTCTATATATTTTAACTTATCGCCATTTACTGTATATTTTAGTTTTCACTTTTAATTCTCATTTTTGCTCCTTCGGACTTTTACTTCAACACCTGATGATGATTCGTGAACGAATCGAAAGCGCCCATGACAGTAACAGTTATGGAACTTTTATTAATATTTTTGATTTTGATACAAAAATGATTATACAGAAAATCGAAAAATTAAAAAAGAAAGAATCATAAAGCAAAGTGTCTCCGTTGCCTTAAATAATAGTTGCTTGAATGAAAAAATGCTGCCTATATATATATATATATATATATATATATATATATATATATATATATATATATATACACACACACACATTTGTGTGTGTGTGTATTTTTAGTTTGGATTTCACTACTATATATTGGGTTTAATATAATAATCGATAGATAATTGTTTCTATAATAATAAATGCGTAATCTGCATGAATTAAAATATCATATTTAAGCGTATCTTATGACTGGGCTACGCCAGGCGGCCTGCTAGTTATAATCTAACTTCATTAATTATTAAACTTTATGTCATCATATTCAATTTCTAATATCCGTTTATATGCTGGCATCTTTTGGACTGTTTGTAGCAATTGACTTTCAAATTAACCTATTTCTGGCCAGGTCTTTATTTATCCCTCTTTCCCTCAAACCCATTCTTATCACTTCTTCCCCTGTTTTCCTTGAACCCGCTACTTCAATTCTGCTACATCTATTAACCTAAGAACTTTCATCCATGTCTTCGTGGTCCTACCATCGAAATACTCTGTTCTGGACACACCTCTTTATATTTTATACTATCATGATTTAATCTTCCTCTCAGATCTGGCTTTAAGAATCAAATTTTATATACAACTAGCAGGAGTGCCCGGCGTTGCCCGGGTGTAAAAGAAAAAAAAAAATTTGGTAGGGAGGTAGGCTCGAACCCGAAGCCTTCAGGCGAATAGCCTGACAACTTACCACGACGCTACGCGGGCAGAGAAATGAGGAAGGGTGAAATTAAACATTTAAAAAAGCAGGTGGTTAAATGAACGTGAACGTGTGGTTTTCTAGGTCAAACATCACGCCATAGTAGTAGAGAAAATGAAATCACAGCGCAAATTTTGTAACATAATAAAAGATTCAGACGACTTTGTTTTGTAAATCGGACATATTATAATCTAGACAGTATATAAAAAGAATTGTAAGATTTAGTGACCCCCTCCGAGCGCCCCCCGCCAAGCCTTTGGCGGACACGCAAAAAAAATGCACACACATACAAACACACATACATTTTCGCTTTTATATTATAGATATATCATTCACATATTATTTCTCTATGTGCAACACGTCCTCAACCCCTTCCCACTTGCCAAATTTCACTACAATATTACACGGTGTAGTTATCCGTATATCATGTTAGCAAAGAAAAGGTTAGCTATGAATTGGACGTTTTTGTGAATTTGACAGTCAGGAGTGACGGAAATAAAAGCCATGTGAATGTAAGAGTTCTGTCCATGATGCAACTGGTAATTTGTTGTTCTCATAGTTATTGACAATGCTGCTGCTGCTGCTGATGATGATGATGATGATGATGGAGTCTCGTCTTGCAAATATTGGCATAGTATTGTCAAGTTCTATTGTTGTTATTAAAACAAAAGTGTGAATGAAACTGGTTGTCTTTTGAAAAAAGATGGATGGTGAGTTGGGCATTTTTGTTGATGCAAAAATGTCAGCCAAAGGTGTCATCGCTTCATATGGCAGTATAGATAATGTAGATCGCATTGATTTCTTTTCTTCCAAACAGGTATTTTATAGAAAACTTTGTAGAAGGTTCTAGATTTGATTGTGTCTTAGCACACATGCATTTAGTTTGTCAGTCTGCACGTCTGTTGGTGAAGTCAGACATGTGTATTATATTCGATTTTCCATCTACTGAGCACAACTCAGCTAGGTTGTTATTCCATTTAGAAAATAAGTGAATATCGACAACTCCGACAAAAGCCATCTGAAGAAGGTCAAATAGTACAATAGTCGAAACGTTGTTTAAAAAATAACAACAATTAAAACACAAAGAAGTTTATAAATGTGAATAACAAAATCCTTATGAAAGAAATATTGTCAACGTTGAATTCATCTTTTTCTTTCCAAACTGATGTTAAAAATGATGTTAATGTTGCATAAATATTTCTTTGCGGTTTTTGTTATGCCCATTACAACTATATAGAAGGTTCTAGATTAAACCTCTTGATGCACATGGGTGGATAAGTTTTAACAGATGGGCATAACAAAAACCACAAAGAAATATTTATGAAACATTAACATCATTTTTAATTTCCATTCTCTTATTTTCTCATCTTGAATAAAATCCAAAATATGACAACGTTGTGGCAGATTTGCTATTGCATTTGATCTAGGGTGTGTTCATAGTTGGATAAGCAAAGTTCGGCAAATTGGAAGGGGTGGTGGTGATACAAACGATAGTTACATGGCGTTAATAATTGGGAGGAAAGAGAGTAATTAATGGACATTAAGCAGATGTAATTTCTCATTTCTTTGTATACAGGATCACATATTAATGAAAGGAAATAAGACGCTGTGATTAAAAGGAGAGACAAGTGCATGCACACACCCACACTATATATATATATATATATATATATATATATGTTCCGAGGAAGCCAGTTAAACCCGAATAGGGTTAATGCCAACCAACACAAACCCAGATTTCCAGTCCATGTTGTTAACCACATATCCACCACCATCCGATTTTGCGCCATTTACAAAAACTAAAATCAAGATAAAATGACCCTAAACATTATTTCTAGAATCTTTATTTCAATTTCTATCAAAATCCACTCGATTTTAATTCTAGACAATGTCTAAACTATAAAGTATAAACTTATGCGGTCTTAAAAGGAAACTAAAATTCAGAGAAGCTTGCTTAACTAGTGTCTAATGACTATGGATAAACTTTGATGAAATTATGAAGCATTTCAATTATAAAATGAGAGCTTGTGCTCACATTATGCTCCCTAAAAGCGATTTAAAATATTCAAAAACCCTGAAATTTAGGGAATATTAATTGATATCAAATACCTATTCTTGAATAAAAGCCATGTTTAATTTCAGAAGACTTTCCGATGGGTAGCTATTCTGTACAAGTCCTGGAAATGAAGAATTTTTATAATTTTGTAGGCAAAGAGCAAAAGATCTTTCTTGCGTTGACTGAAATGCTTAACATTCAATATTTGTATGGAGCAACTCTGGTTTCTGATTAGTTGCTAGAAAGACGTGCTCTATTAGATTCATCAGTTTCTATCACCAGTACCTATAAATAGAACCTTCCAATTTTCGGTGATCATACCCTTTTCATCATATCAAAAATATTGCAACACCTATTATGAAACATTTCACAAAAATCGGAGGTTCCACCCTCTTTTATCACCATATGCATAAAAATAAATTAAATTAAATATTTGAACACCTTACACATAGCAGATGTGTTTCAAAATTCATAATGATCTGTTAATTAGTTTAGAAGTGAATCATGCACATATAAACATACCTAATTGTATAAATACACACACTTATGTATAATTTATTTCTATTTATATGCACATGTTATAATGCTATATTGTGTATATATTTTCAGTATTTACTTCAAGTGTTTATGTTTAGCCTGAAGATTTCCTGTGAGAATGAAACATGGATGGCTCCAAGTAGATTTCTTGCCATATATATGTGTCCATAATACATTATATATATATATATATATATATATATATATATATATATATATATATATATTTAGTGGAGATGGTAATTAATAAAAACTGAAGAAAGTGCTCAATACTGTTGTAGAGCAAATATGCGTTTTATTTTTTTTATTTTTTATTTTATTTTTTTTTATTTTATTACCGTATCTTTCTGTTAAGTTACATTATTGTTTCGGCTACACGGCCGTTTTTTGGCCGTCTGTAGTGTCCTCAGACTTTTACAGTAAAAGTCTGAGGACGCTACAGACGGCCAAAAAACGGCCGTGTAGCCGAAACAATAATGTAGAAAGATACGGTAATAAAAAATAAAACGTGTACATATATATATATATATATATATTTCAATTTTATTTTATTTTACTTCAGTCAAAGTTCTCAGAAATTAAGGTGCCCCCTACTTGGGGCTAACACTTGAACTCTATATGAGGTATATAGATATTCGAATGTTCCATTAAAGTTGATTATCTCTCAAACACTGAGTTAGTAAAGAGGTTGAGAAGAATTTCCCTCTCCATAATTGGCCATTTAAATATGTTATATGTGCTTTGTGATCTCTTGGTTTTAGTAGATTCCAGGACAAGAATTCATCTAGTCTGGTTGAGTATCCAGCTTCGTGCTGTTACTTGAGGTAACATCACTAGGAGAAGGTTCACCATTTCATATAGTAACCAATGTGGGTTAGCCATAATGAGAGGAGATCTTATTTGGGCCATGAATACTATGACATTGAATATTTAGTTAGGATTTACTTGTAGGGAAAAGGTATCCTAATGCCATATTGTCTTGACAAACCCTTTTACATAGAGACCTTAGACTCTCGAGGATAGTGTCTACTAGGCATTATATATAGAATTGAATGTGAGATATATTTTTTTTCAAAATCAAACAAATACTGTAGCCCACATACTGTGATAGAGGATGAAAATGATAGAAGTTTGTAAGAGATGTGTAAGAGATTAATTGCAAATTACGATAAATTAAAACAATTAAATATAAGTTAAAAAAAACAATAATCCTAGAATTGAGAAATATTTTAGCATGAATTTTGTGTGATTAAAGTCTATATGATTAAAACTTTAGAAACGTTGATTTACTCGGCTTTAGTATAATAGATATCTCTATATAAAGTTAGGTATGAATGTATGTGTATATATTTGTATGTATAGGATTCACTCCTGAATAATTTAATCAATCATTATAAATTTCAGAACAAAGCTGCTAGGCATAAATGATTACCATATGAGTGTAAATTAGTTCCATTGAAAGGAAACAAAATCGGGGAATAAAACCCTTTCAAAATTCAGATACCTCCAGCTTTTTGTGAAACTTTAGCGCTAAGTATTTCAGTTTCTTTCAAGTATTTTTAAGGGTTTTTATTTAAGATGCATAATAATCTTCAATTTGAAAAATTAAAATATTTCAGATTTGCATTAAATTTGACCCATAATCATTACATACCAATAAATCAAGAATCCCTGAATTTCAATTTTTTCTTTAGAGCCCTTAAACTTTCTAGAATCAAAATCATAATGGGTTTTGATTAAAATTGGATGAGGATTCTAGATATGATATCCTCATATCGCTGCTTCTTATTTTCATGAGAGGACACAAAAGTAAAGTAAAACTATTCTGCTCAGAGAATTAATTTTACCCATCAAGGGGTATGTATCTTTCTAATATATATATATATATATATATATATATATATATATATATATATATATATATATATATAAATTACAATTAAATTTACCAAAATGATCCAAGATGGTAAAACTAAAGTATATTATAAATATTACTTGTGCGAATGAAAATTTAACTTTCTTGGATTTGCATTTTTGGATTTTACCGTCATTGGATACTTTACGTTTCACCAGACTATCCATTCACATGAAATCACTTTTTTCTTCACTCTATTCCCGCTGCTTCACTTTTTGTTACCAAGTAAGATCTTTGATTTACTTGTAGTTTCATCAAATACTTTTGCAAGCAAAATCCGATCCCACATTTTGCTAAGTCCTACCCTCTGATGAGAAGGAAAGTATTTCTTCGAAACTCTGCAGATTAAGGACTATCCACTTATTTAGTGTTTCCTTTTCAAATTAAATATGTTTTTAACTCTTTTTCAAAGTGTTTTTTAACATGTTTTATTAACTATTTACTCTTATATATACATATATATATATATATATCCGTGATGAATGCTAGTCTAGCTGCACTGAAGGGCTTTGATACAGTAAAATCGTCTGTCTGTGGATATCTATATAAACCCCCCTTTCTTCAACAAAGGACTTTCATTAAATGATTTCGCCTGCTGCTTACTTAATGTAATGCAAAGTTCTTTATAAATAAACAAAAAAATGGAACACTTTAAAAAAACTGGTATTCAGTGTTTGTATAAAGACATTTGGAGATATAATTTGTAATCACTGATCTTATACCGACTATCAACTAGATGATTGTAGGTTCTATTTCTGGCTTGAGATGAGTGCTAGTCTAGTTGCACTGAAGAGCTATGTGATACAGCCAAACAGTTTGTCTGTGGATGACTGTATATATATATATATATATATATATATATATATATATATATATATATATATATATATATATATATATATATATATATATATTTTAAATAAATATTAACATTTTTTATACTTGCAGACACTAGCGTTTCATGCTTATGCAATCATCAGTGTAAGAAGAGATAATTATTGCTGGTGAGGAGATTTGAATCTTGGCTTTGCAGGATAACACCTTTTCTTTAGGCCAGCAGCAATTAATATATAAAAGGAAGGAAGTTAAGTACTTACAAAGCCATGTTGGCAGGCTGTCACAATCAGCAGCCCTGAGAGTATTCAATAGTAGGAAGTTGGAATGATGCACATTCACAAAAGTTGATTGCTTTTTCTAAATTCCCTAAATACGGTTCATAACTATAATATTAATATAACTTTATAACTTTAATATTAATATATTATCAATATATAGATATGTTTGATCTCCCCTTTTCAGAGCTAAGTGAACTCAGGTCTGAAAAGAAAGCAATGCTAAAATGCAACTTATTTTCAGTGTCAGCTAACATTAACCTAGAAACATACTGGCATTGAATACAAATTTGTTTTTACTTTAATTGAAAAGACATTATTTTCATAGTTTTCGTTTCTGTTCTTGTTTTTTTTTTTTTAAATAATGTCTTTAAACATTTGCATTGTTTTCCAAGACTTTAGATTATACAATAAGCTCCATTTTGTTTAGTCGTTATATGCACGGAGCAGACAAGAAAGTATGTTCTGGAAGAGATAAGCGTTTTATAATATTCGAGCATTACACAAGTAACTAGGTTGCACTTCAGTGCACGGATTAAGAAAGTTGCAAGCATACAAAATTATTAAAATAAAATAATAAGGAACAGGTTCATTTTATTTCATAAAATATTTCATAACAATTCTTTGGTCTTCGAATATTTTAAAATTATCCCTACAAAATGTTTTAAAAAATCTCACCAAACTTCTATTTAAAATTCACAATAAATCACGCACATACATATCAACTTGAAACTTACAGCAACTGTCAACAACGCCGGACATATCCTTTCTTTTTTGACAAAGGTGTGACCACTCAGGGTTATTATCACCAAAAAATGAAGAGGAAAAACAAAATCCATCTTCCTTGAAAAAGGTGTATTACATTTTAGACACTACTCTAATGAATTCATTCAAAACAAGTAGTTTAAAAAGAAAAATTATTTGGGGGGGATTTTATTTTATTTTTCAAGAAAACATATAATCCACGTGACCCACAATTTTTACTTAAGTAATTGTCTTTTTTGCTTTCTTTATAAAGCGATATTTCACACGTAAAAAATATCTCAGCCTGGGAAAACGGTAAGAGGGAATTGAAACTAATTTAGAAATTCAGTTCCAAATGAAAATTTTCACTTATTTTAATTTTACTAATTGTGTAAGGTTTTGCAGGGAAGTTTTTTTTTTATAAAAAATTGAGAAGTTTTTTAATTGCAATATTTATCTTATTCCTTTCACAATAAAAGAACCAGCGTCTCATACAATTTATTTGACACTAAAGACCCAACATTTTGTCCAATTGTTGTCATGCTAATAGACCCAACATTTTGTCCAATTGTTGTCATGCTAATAGACCCAACATTTCGTCCAATTGTTGTCATGCTAATAGACCCAACATTTCGTCCAATCGTTGTCATGCTAATAGACCCAACATTTCAGGCACAAAAATATGCAATAATCCATTCAATTGTTCTGAGATCAATAGACCAACATTTCACTCAATTGTTGTTACATTAATGAACCCAATATTTCATCCAATTATTGTCACACTAAAATACACAACACTTTCTGTAAATTGTTTTGACACTAAAAGATCCAAAACTCATTTTCTTCCATCCTAAAAGGCCCACATTTCCATAATGGCTAACATTCCCAATGAAGCAAAATTTGCTGAAACAATTCATAGGAACAAAGAAAAGAGTCTATCCAATTTTATGGCAGCCAAGTTTGAAAATCTCTTTAACTTACCTTTTTGATTACTCTTGTCCATCTGATTATCAATATTTCTGAAACGTTAAAGACAAAATACAGGATTAGAATACCAAATTCAAAGCACATATAGACATTCCATTCCAATTATTAGAATTGGAATTTAATGCAGATATATCAGCAGCCAATTACAACAGGATAGACGAAATTCATATCTAATAAGATATAAAGTTCTGTAAGAAACTTTCAATCAAAACTACTGAAATTTTAAAGTTTAATGACAACAAATATCTAAATATCAATAAAAATGCATCCATCTCTTTGATGTGTGAATAGCAAACTAAAACTCCAAACGTAGAAGATTTAAATGGATAATATATATGTGAGTAAAAATTTTGATTTATACAAACATTTTGGCTATATATGTGCATACATGTTTCAGCTACAATATTATTCAAAGTCTAGCACTATTAGGTGCTGGCAGAGAAGATTCTCAAAAGACAAACCTGATTTGTAGCAGAACTATTTTTGTATAAATAAAAATTTATGCAAAAATTAGGCTCAACTTTTATCAAACAAATATAGACAGAATCTCCCACTTAAACTCGAAAATCAAGGATTCATGGCATAGCTGATAGAATATTTGGTAAAATTCAGTTGTAAAATTTACATTTCTGGAGGTTAAAGGTTTAATCCTGAATGCCAGCAACACAAAAATACAATTATGAATTACTTAGAACTTCTACCCAGTCATGGCTGACGGAACAAGAGCATGTTACCTTCGTGGATTAAATAAAAGTTTCCGTTTGAAATTCTATGCTAATTTCAGAATCTGATATAAAGATTCCTAAGTTTGACAAGATACATCCAAAGAAGATCACAGGTTACATCGACTGAAACATTGTACAAATAACACTTAAAATGAGAACAGTAGTCTGAAGAATCCAAACAGTATGAATATTTTCAGTTTAATGTTTGCAAGAAAATATAAAACTGATGTAAAACTGTTCTGTTGAGAAAATTAATTTTACCTGTTTTGGAGCGGGTATTTTTTTAATAAGTCATTCACAGCGTTTTTTTTATTTGAAGACTCATCAGTGTAATTAGACATAACAAGATTTAAAACAGGGATGTCAGTGGTTGGTGTACTTGCAATATATATAACTACTCCCTCCTCTTCAGCAACAGAACTTATAGCAAACTGTCAATCTACTGCTGTTGAACACTATATGAATAAGCTTATTTCATATGTCCCCAATTTGTGTGTGTTTTTCTCTACATCCTCATAGATTATTGTCATTTCATTGTATTTCTCCAGTAATCACTTCCTCATATGGCTTTGTAGATAGTTTTTCAGACCAACTACAGATCCATATGTCTTGTAGTACAGATAGTAGCAAACAAGTATACATTTAATTTCTGTACACATATATGCATAAACACATATATATGCATACACATATTCACATAAATATTTGTACATTTTTACATACATACACATGCATGCATGTACTCACACGATACAATTTGTATAAGACTAATGCATCAACAGGGTTTTGTAAGATGCGTTGGCTGCCATAATTAGAAGCATGTACTCATATAAAAGAATGTTTTGTATTGTTTTTTTAAGGTTGAATTTATCTAGTTGAGACTAAAATTCCATTAATGCGACTTTCACAGCCAGACTAAATTGAGCCGATAAGCAAAAAGACAATAGCAATAAACCAAAGTCAAAATGATCAATAAAAATTGTTGTTTTTTAAACAATCAATGACTAATAATAGTAAGAAGGTGATTGTGTGAAAATTTACACAGTATTAGTATTTTACTTTCACCTATGCCTCGGTTGCATTCAAACATGTTCACCTGTCATGGATGTAGCAATATTTTATGAAAAAGAATTAAAGATATTTTCGTACTTTTCACGAATAGATATCCATAGATTTGTAGTCATGACCTAAGCAGTTCTAACTACAAACAGAAAAGTCAAATCAAGTTGTGATTTTACTGAAATATACAAATAAAAACATCAAGGATGAGAGTTCATGTAGAAACGTTGGGTTAACTTGAATAAAATAAAATATGCATCAAGTGCGCTTGAAAGCCAAATCACAACGTAACTCTCATACCATTTTCCAATCAATTACAAGAGGCATTCAATAAGTAATGCCTTTGACCCACTTCTCGTAACAGTAGAGCAATTAAACTTGACACAGTTATTAGTCTTTCTCTATATAAGAACAAAACAGAGTTATGAATTTCTTTCATCGTTTAATGTAGCTCTCGAAACCGGTTTTGTAGAACACTCAACGTTGATCTTCCAACCACAACGTTACATTGGAAATAAAAGCTGCATCACATGACAAACGCTTTCCTTTCAAAAACAACTTCATGTCTGGAGAGAGGTGAAAGTCAGAGGGTGCAAGGTCAGGAGAGTGAGGTGGGTGTGGAAGGATTTCATAGTCATAACCTTGTGCTTTTGATTTGGCTATGAGCATGGTGTAGATCATAGTGTTCTCTTGCAGCAGAAGGATAACTTTGCTGATCTTGCATCACCTCTAGATTTTAACAACACCTCTTAATTTCCTCAAAGTGAAACATAATAGGCTCTTGTAATTGTGATACACTTTGCCAGGAAATCTATCATCAATACTTCATCCTCGTCACAGGAAACTGTGAGTATGACCTTGCCAGCAAAGGGTTGTATCCTTGCCTTCTTTTGAGGTAGTGAATCCAAGTGTTTCAACTGCATTGACTGGGCTTCAATCTCTAGATCATAGTGATAGACCCAAGTTTCATCATATGTAATCAGTTTTTGGAAAAAATTTAACTCATCTTTTTAGTACATCTTCAAATTCATTCTTGCTTCTGGAAAAGTGTCAGAAACCTGGGAATTTATCTGGCAGACACCTTATGCATATGTATTAATCATTTGTTTTCACTATCTTTTTAATTATTCCCACCCAAGAAAATCAAACGGTTTTTTTTTATTGGAATGTTTTTATAACAAATAATCAAATCAATTTTTTTTATTTGTGAGGGAGTTGTTCTACTTTTTAAGCAGTTACGTGTGGTCTTACAACATTACCACTTAGATTTAGGTTTAGTTGTAAAAGAAATTTAATAAATTCTCTTAAAAAAACATTTAAAAACTAGTAAAATTAAAAAATAACAAATATGTAAGTAGCATAAAATCATGTTTTGGGATTTCAAAATTGAAGACATCACCAAGTAGAATTTTTATTTTTAACCGTCCATACAATAATAAGATGTAAGGAACAGACAAAACTTTGGCCTATTCTTATGTTGTCAAGCAGAGGTATGCAGTTTCATGGCCAACTTATGCTCTTGTTTGCAGAAAGAAAATTATTACTGTTTAACTTTAAACGTCTTGCCATCAAATCACTGAAGAAGGGGGAAGTCTCTTTAGTCTTGGTCAACAACCTTCCTAAAGTTAGAAATTTAAATAAAAATATCTGGTTTTCAAACATAAATTGCTTAAGGAGGCTCTACCTATCACTTGGATTCACACCCCTTCTTTGCCTATTAACCAGGCACAGAGGTCCTATCACAAAGACACTTCAAAGGCAGCCGATGCTCGGCCTTGTTTCCTGACAAGAACAATGAAGACCGTCCCTATTTCTCTATCTGGACGGTTTGGGGCAATTTCTTCTTACGCAGTTTCAGATAACTAACCTGGGCCTCTCTTGTTCTAACAGTTTGCAGGTACAGGTTTAACCGTTTGCTTGATCGCTGTTTCTGACTGATAGTACAGGAGCCCAAACTCTTAGGTAGTGCTAAAAGTAGGTGTTCTATTAACAGTCAAATAATATCAGGGTAAATGTAGTAGCATGTTATGTATGGAAAAGGACCCCACAGTTATTTTTGATGGACTTTCCTTAGGCCACAACCTCATAGATGAAGGCTTGTCTAATAGTCTACCTGTGCGAGCTTATTGAATACAAACAAATACTCACTTTGCAAAACTCACTATCTCAAAACAAAAATAATGATGTGAACAAATATTTTGATGCCTAACTCCTCACTTAGAATGCCCATATAAATCTGGGCCCTTACTATGTCAATGTGCCTTGTTTGGGGTGAATTAAAGTAAAAAAAAAAAAGTCAAATTTTGTGCAAGTCATTACAGTAAAACAGAAGTTTTCTCTCATAACTTTTATGTTGTATTCAATTTCGTTTCACACACCACAATATTCAGTCATCATATTTATTAATAAAAATCAATAATTCCGTTTTCTTCCATCCAATATCTGTGATAAACAATGAAGAGTAAAGTAATTAAATCAACCAGTTGAGCAGTTTAGTTATTTACAAACAATATAATTGCGATTATTCAAATTCCGTAACTTGAAAGAATTGACACGATGGAAAAAAAAAAAAAAAAAAAGAAATGAGTTCCATTTTGAATTCAAGCGATTTTCGTCTGAATCAAGTAAACAATCAAACTCAATGGGAATCACATGAAAGAATTCTTCCTTTTATCAGAACTGAAATACAGAAGTATTACTATAGCTGCTATCTCCTCACTTGTCCATGACATTCTCCAGTGTTATTCAAGAAATAGTAAATTCAAAATAGGTAATACTATTAATAGAGTTAAGCCAAATTAATTGAAATGCATTGTGGTTGATTTAATTTCGTAATTGAATTATTTGGATTGTTTAAATTTCGTTTTATTTTATACTACTGAATTTTTGCAATGTTGCAATTTAGTTAACAGATAAACCAAAATAACTGTTACCGAAGGCAATAAGAATTACTTTTCTACTTATCTTAATAAGTATCTTTTTTTTTTGTATTTTAAAATCTTTTTTGTTGTCTTTCATTCGAATCATAATCTAAAATAGCTAACTTAATTTTCTTGAAATAACCGAAGTCTGATGACTCTCTGATATATGTCTCCATTTATCTTCTTTCTACCTCTATTATGAACATTGTTCCCACTGCTATAAAAACATAATTTATCTCATTTCTAAGCTAATGTTCTTATGTCAGCTTTTTGTAGATATATAAAGCTGGTCTTTTCTCCTCCTCTGATGAGAAGCATTTGGCTTCGAAATGGCCTAGAAAGGAGTTTTTTCCCTTTTCCTTATTGATCTGATGATGTAATAAGGTTTTATTTAACTTTGAATTCTTATCTTTCATTTGTTATATATGTGTATGTGTGTGTTTTATTTGTTTATTTTTTGTTTGCGATACTTTTGAAAAAATTCAATTGTATGAAAGAGCATTTTTACCTAAATGCTAGTTGGAAATAATTTCCTATTCACTAATGTGATGGCCCTAGACTGGGAGTAATATATGTTTTTGAAATTTAATCATCCACAGACACATGTTTTATCATTTGCAATTCATTAGCATGGATGTATCAGGTGAGATACAAAACCAGGAACCCAGAGTTTGATGCCTAAGTCTCTTAGTGAGCTAACTCGGGAATTTACCACGTTTTTAAAGATGTCATTTATTTAGACTTCAAACTTTGGAGTTCTGGTTTTGAATTTCACAGGTTCCACTATGCTGAAGAGTCATAAATATAATTTTTTAAACCATCTTTTTCTCTACCAAGACTTGAGAGTCTAGTTTTGCAAACATTTTCACCCATAATGCCGATGAGGAAGTAAATAATCTAATTTGGGCATTTTTCAAATGGTTGACTTAGGGAATTACTGATCCACCGGAAAGTTTTGATTATGAATCAACGTGTCATGCAATGATTAACAAAGTGAATGCAAATTATTCACTGGTCAAAACAACAAATTGGTTTTCTATTTTCTATCCGAGGGAGTAGGAGGAAGGGATACAGCCGAAAGAATTGTTTTTAGCCTTTCAGGTTAGAGGTGGAACTATTGTGAAGAGTATGTCATCTTGCAATAAATGTCCATTTTTCAAGCTTCAGGAACCCAATACAAAACAAAAATATCGTGAAAAAAGATATTTTACTAGAACCTCATATGGAAGTCCACATTTGATCTTAGATGTCAATATATGATACTAAAACTCTGAGGATCTTGAATGTATATTAATGTTTTAGATGGTGGGAGGAAGGGTGAATGATGAGAGAAGTGACGGAATGATGTAAAACAAAAAGGGAGAGGATGCGGATAGAGATAAAGGGAGAAGAGAGACATAGAAAAGGAGAGAACAGAGGAGGAAAAGAAAGAGGGATGAAAAGAAAAAAAAAGGATGAAAAAATGTACTGAAAAGAAAATGTACGGGAAAAAAATGGAGAAAAAAGGAAAGGAGGGAAGTTTAATAGAGGAAGGGGTGAGAAAAATGAAGAGAAAGTGAAAGAGGGGGTGCATGAGGAAAGGGGAAAGGGTAGGGAAAGGGGGAAAAGGGGAAAAGGAGGAGGAAAGAGAAAGAAGGACGAAGAAAGAGGGAAGGGAGAGAGAGGGGGGAGAAAAATAGAAAGGAAAAAGAGGGGGAAAGGAAAAGAGAGGGAAGGGAAATAGAAGAGACTGGAGGCAGAAAGAGAAGAAAGGATAGAGAAAGATATGGAGTGGAAGGAAAGAGAAACGAGGAAGAAAGAAATAGAGGGACAAGAAATAGCGAGGAAGAGGAGAGGAGAAAGAGAGAGAAGGGAGGGGGCAAAGAGAAAATGTGGATGAGTGAATCTATTATGACAGCACCATGATTTCTGAAATTCTTTAACTTTCAGAAAATAAGTGTTCTGGCTATTTTGCTACAACACTGATACCGTTGAACTTATTTGACTTTTTTTTTTCTTTTTAACCTATTTATCTTAAGTACACAGAATTTTGGCCCAATTAGTCCTGAATCATCTCGTACAATTTAAAAATTATTTTTCTCATACACACATACATATGCACACACATGTTTGTAAACAATGTTGGTGGAACTAAAAGAAAAAGGAAAGAAAATTATTTGACCTTGTTATCTGCTAGGGAGCCAGAAGTAGAAAATGAAAAAGAAAACGAAATTTAGCAGATAGCACGGGTTTCAAATTTGTTTCTTTTTTAAATGTTCGATTTCGAAACTCCAGTCTTGAAACTTTTTACTTTGTTTTTTCCATCAAGCTCGGTTACTAAGCATTCCCCACATAGTTCATCAGGAGTTCTCTCTCTTTAATTCATACAAGAACAAGATACAAAAAAATTCCCTTCAAGCAAAAGGGTTAAGTTTTGGTTTTTAAATCACCAAAAACCACAAAATCGTCCAATTTCAATTAAATTCGCACCATTTATTGAATGAATAATATTATTTTATCTAATATATAAAGTAAAAACAGTTTCTTTACCGTTTCTCATCGATAGCTTTCTTCCTAAAAAAAATATCAATATTTAATTCTGGTTATTCAGTCTTTTTCATTTTTTTTTTTTTCTTGTGGATCATCATTGCATCATTTTTTTTTAAGGCAAAATGTAATTCGATTAAAACCCTTTCAGAAAATACTTTGCCTGGTTAAGATTTATTTTAAAATGGCTGCCATCTTAAAAAAAGAGCAACACCGGGTAAATGCAGTTAGTATACAAAGATATACATGATGCATTTGACTAACAGGAAAAACCCAGTGAAGTTTGATATGTGTTGCATGAAAAGAAATGATATGAAAATGATATGATGGATGTGTAAAAAAGACAGGTTTAGATCTGATGACCTCAGAGGGAGATTAAATCTGGACAGTATCGGGAGATGTGTGCAGAAGAGTAGACTTCGATGGCATGGTCATGTTGAAAGAATGGATGAGAGCTCTTAGGTTAGTAGAGAATAGTTAACGTAGCAGGTTCAGTTTACAGAGGAACACCAAAGAAAACATGGGAGGAATAATAAAAATGGATTTGCAGGAAGGATAAATAAAGACCTAGCCAGAAGTAAATTACTTTGCAAATCAATTTTCTTAAAACAGTTCAACGCATACCATCATGTAAAATGGATGTGAAGCCGAATGTGATGATAATGCCCATATTGAGGATTGAACCGTCAATCTGTGAAAGACTCACTTAGAACTGACTATAGCTAGGTTCTGAGTTTGACAAGACGCATCTGAAGAATGTCACATCGATGAGAGCAGTAATCCAAATAATCGAAACTACCAATTAATTCCAAAGCATAAAATCATAGCGATTTTTAAAAGCATCGATTTTGACGGAATTTACATAAATGCAAATGTGTTGTTACATTTTCTACTTTTGTTTTAATTTATTATTGTAAAAAAAATAACTATAAGTTTCTTTGCGACAACATTTTATACAAAAAGAACAAAAAATAAAATTATTTTTAAGATGAGGATTGATTATTCATATTATTTGGATTCTTCAGATTACTGTTCTCACCTTGCATGTGATCTTATTTCATCATTTCAGCTGATGAAATCTCCAATCTTCTTTAAGTGTATCTTGTCGAACTCGGGAATCTGCACAGAATTTCACATGGAACCCTTTATTTAATCCACGGAGGTAGCATGCTGTCGTCCAACCAATCATAACTGGGTAGAAGTCCTAAGTAATTTGCAATTGTATTTTGTGTATCACCTGCATTGAAGATTGAACCTTCAACCTCCTGATGAATGTAACTTACAACTACATTTTACCAAATACTTTACTCATTAACGCCACAGGTTCTTGCAGACAATTCTAGTATGAAACGATATGAAAATGACACTAAAGATGAAAACAGTAGTCCGGAGAATCCAAATAATGCTTAAAAAATAAAACTAAGGAAGTTTCCAGAGAACTGCTGAAACCATCTTTTCCAGAGAACCCTAGAATCTTGAACTCAAGAATCCTAACTGGGATGTGAGTGACTAATGGCAACTTAAAAAAAAAAAAAAAAGAAATCAAGATTAGCTTTCCAACCTGGGGGGGGGGGGTCATGATCACCCCCATTTCTCAATTGGAGGAGGGGCATGCCACTCCTATTAGTAATTCTTTTTCGGTACTGCCAAAATAAAAGTTATTTTCTGTGAAACAACAATGTCGTCTACTCTTTTTTCTGTTTCAAATATGGAGTCAGAAGGACCATTGACCGCAACTAAAACTAATTATCGATACGCAAATATTCCTCACTTATTTATCCAATAAAAATCAATTAGTGATTTAGTTAAATGTATTCCATGTGAAATATCCTTGTCTCGTTCATGAGTGTACCTGTCCATCTACGAGAAAAATATCCAGACAACAGCTTTTACGTTGACATACAAGAAAGACAGGCGAACAAATTCTGCATGTCCATATTGAACGAGGTATATAACATTTCTTCATTTGCAACTCTTTCTCTTTCATCGAAATCCAAATACTAATTATTTTTCTGAAACCAAAATAATTCAATTGAGAAAGCAAACAAAAATTTACCTGGGAATTAATCAGGTTAATTAGCTTAGAAAATAAATATTTAGAAGGAAAGCAGATGACGGAAATAAAAATGTCTTGCTAAATTTTGAATGTTCGTATAAGTACACTAAATAAATAGATCTCGTCTAAATTATGCGTGCGAAAGAGTGGAATAGAGCGATGGGAAAGAACAGATATTTGCGGCAGGCAAGTGTATTCATACTCACGTTGGGAGAGTATGGGCGTAAATGAGAAGTTTGAATGCGAAACGCGATAAACCCAATTTATTCAATTGAGAAATTAGAAAATAAAAAACAAAAACCTCAAAGTTAAAATTCGACTGTAAAAGATTTTTGTTAAAAGCAAGAAAATTAGACATATCGTATTACAGTTGGTTTGTTAGTTTTACAGCATGTTGACTGCATCATTAAGTTGTACAGCGTAATTTCATTAGATCACTAAAGTGACGTTGAGCCCAACGAGTACCAGATGGGTAACCATTTGTTGATACTAAGCGCTGTATGACGTATATAAATGTGGTGATCCATATACATATTTAACAATTAAAAAAAAAAAAAACGATAGTCACAGAACCATATTTGCAGCTCAGAATTTGTTAATGTTTCAAATACGCCAATCTCGCATAAAATCAAATTGTAATTTTTATTTTATTGTCCTGTTATCTTATATACGAAGTAGTTTTGTCGATATTAATATTATTAATACTATTATTATTATTAATAATAATTAACTAACTGTATCCCTCCCCATTGCCACTTTCAAAAATATTGTCAGTATCAAATAGGTGACTATTATCCTCAAGTGGTCTTCGGGCCTTGATAAATGGTGACTCCCTTGTAAACAACAACAAAAAAAAAACTGTCCATCTGTGAAAGGCAATACCGTGTGTCTGCTTCTCGACTGAGTATATCACTATAATATGGTCGTCTTCAAATCTAATGTTAATAAATTACTATTGAGCGGTTCTTTTAGATAATCTAGCCATAATCGATCTTATTGACTCACCATCTACCTTACACTTTACGCTTATGCTAGAGTGACTTTGGGGCCTTCATAAGTGGTGACCTTCGAAGTTTAAAAAAAAAAGTCAGGCACTGTATACAAATACAAGTATAGTGATCCACATACATATACATACACATATCCATATGTATATATACATATACAGCTACTAGAAAAAAAAATGCATATGTCACAACATCAATTCTCGAGCTCGGAACTAGTCAACATTTTGCCTCTGCCTACTAGTATAGAATGACAACTCAACATGCGTAGGATCTTTTTATGTCGAAACTGTACAAAAGTTTTGTATAAAATTGCCTTGTAGATTAATTTGTTTTGTAGATATATATTCTATAAGCAATCAAGTGGGGATATTTTTAACATTATTGCTGCTGCTGCTGCTTCTATAGAAACTTTTGCCACGATAAAATCAGCTAATTCTTAGTTCAAATCCTGTCAGATCCAGTGTGTTAATGGTACTATTATGAAATGTTCTGCAACCTGATATACCTTCCAGCTAGGAATTAAATAGCAGTCTGTGTCAATCGGATGAACAATGACAATGAAATATTGATAAAGTAAATAGATGTTGGTATGTTGGTCATTGTGTGAATAACACACAGGAGCAAAAATTATTTGCTCCTAAGGAAATACAAATGGAGATATATTAAAAAAAAAAAAAAAAAGAATGAGGGAAAATAAAAGAAAAAGGAAAATGAGGGTAAGTGAAAAAAAAAAGGAGAGGGAAAAAGATAACGATTTAAAAGAGGGGGAGACAGAAATGTGGGAGAGAAAGAGAAAAGAGAGGGGTGGATAGAAAAGGGAAGAGAGGGAGAAAAAGAGGGAAGAAGAGAGAAAATAGACGAAAAGAGAGAAAAGAGGGAGGGAGGGAGAGAGAAAAGTAAAAGAGTAGTGGAGAAAAAATAGAGGAAAAAAGACAGAAATAATAAAGACTTAAAAAAGAGGCAAAAGATGAGAGAAAATATAAAGAGAAAATAGAGAGGAAGAGAAGAAATAAGAGAGATAGAGTGAGAAAAACAGAAAGAAAAAGAGAGGTAAAAAAAGAGGTGGAGGGAGAGAGGAAAGAAAAAATTAAAAAAGAAAAAAGTACTCAGAAAAAAAAAACGCATGAAACTCAACACAAAAGAGCCATAACCAAATTTCACGGCAACAATACAAACTAAAAGTAGATTCATTTCAAAATATTTATTACGTTTCTAGATAAGATTCACTGAATATCCTGTCACGTGTGAATTATTTCATTATTGGATTTTGATTCATGCTTCAATAAATAAAATTTGGTCAAGAAAATTTTTTTTTATCAATAACAAAACTTTTCACATCTTTTCACAAAATTATTCCACAAATTGATATAAACTTTCAATCATTTTCCTTAATCCAACTTATTTCATCATCATCATCATCATCATCAGTTTAATGTCAGTTTAATATGCTGGCATGTGTTGAACGGTTCTAAGAAATGAACTTCTAAACTAACCTAACAAGGTTTTTATTTATCCCTCACGTCCAATTGTATCATTTCCTCATATGTCTTCCGTGGTTTTTCTCTAAGAACTGAGCCTGCTCTCTTAATTATTCTACATGTACTAACCCAGGAACTCTCTTCCATTCTTTCAACATAGTTCGCAATCAAAGTCCCCTGCTTTGCACACATCACCCTACACTGTCTAGATCTAATTTTTCACTCATGTGATCAAATCTAAGACTTACTTCACAAACCCATTTTGATCATTCTCATCTCATTTCTTTCCAAGCAACGAATGTCCCCAACACTGACTGTCAAGTTTTACTTTCAAACATCATCACACTGCATACACATACTCCCTCCTCTCTGCTATTATCGGAAGATGTGGCACAAGTCTGGAAGTTAAATAAAAGATAATGCCAGAAGTCCCATTTCCCAGGAGAGATACCTCAGGCGATTGGAGATCAATCCCCTCAAAGACAGAAGGTAAAGCCTGGGAGAGAAGGGCAATTGATAAGGTAGCAACCCACTCTATTAGACTGAATCTTGAGGATGCATCCTTAATTGGAATGAAGTGCCTAAAGAAACCCCATTTGCATTGCTTCTTAGTTTGTATTTTGTTGATCAAAAGAACTAAGCGGTGTGATGGGAAAAGCCGCAAGCTAGGCCACCAAAGTGGCAAAGATAAACTTCAAATAAAAAAGTGAAAACTGGAGCAAATGTTGAGTTCAGAGAAAAATAGAAAACAATGTCCGACTGGCATTTTGTTTTGTCCTTCAGTCCTCACATTCCATGAGCAATGTTTCTGACAAAGGAGAAAGAAAGGCTGTTTTCTGGATTGGAATCTATCCATTTCAAACTTATCATTGGTTGGTTTTTCATCTTGAAAGAGTATTTTTTTTTTACCTCCTTACATTAAATGGCTTCATGCTTTGTCTGAAAAGATTTCCATAAAAAAGTCATGTGGTTTGGGTTCAGTTTATTTTCCAGCACATTAAAGCTTTTGTATGATACTATGAAGCATCAAAAAGTCTTTTGTAACGTTCAATAGAGGAATTCTTTTGACTACGCCAGACGCCAGATGCAATGTAAGCAGTTAGCTAAATAAATAGTGACGTCTCTAAGCAGTAGTGGCAGTAGCAATCGTCAAGGAAAAAGCGGAGAATAAAAGGGGTGAAGAAAGGAAAAGAAAAGGAGGGAAAGTAATAAAGTATTTTACATGATTATTGAATTTGTTTGTTTTTTTTTCATGAACGATCATATAGGATAACATTTGTATCACTACATTAAAATATATTTTTCTTTCAAAATTATATATATACTAGCAAAAGTATCCGTCGTTGACTGGGTTCAAAAACAGCTTATAGAAAATTGACTCTGATTTATGAAAGTATGATAGGTTATGAAAAGGAAGGGTTGTAAAGAGATAGCTTCGAATTTGGGGGTATCAAAACCAAAGCAAAATATGATGAAAGTAAAAAGAAAATAGATAAACCCCATAATTTATTATACCATACCTGTTCACACTGAAACACTTATCACAATATTCTGTGGATCTATATTAAAAAACATTGTTAAACTTTGAGAGATATTTACATTCTATGGAGGTCAGGCGCGAACGAACACCCCATAATTTTATTATACCATATTTGTTCAAACTGAAACATAATTATCAAAGTATATTAACGCAGATAGATATGAAAAGTCTTTATTAAAGTTTGTGCCTATTTCTATTCTTTGGAGGCCAGGCGCGAACGC
>NC_136503.1:116043264-116173264 GCF_053919585.1 Euprymna scolopes | reverse complement strand
GAATTAGAAGAAAGAATAATATTTGGTTCACCCCCCCCTCCCTACAATAATAACGTCAAAACTAATATCCCTAAAGAATTCTTTAAAATAGTAGAAAATTCATTCACACACCCTCACAAATACAGCTCGATCCTAAATAAAAACTTATCCAATTATCCTTTTCAACCATGCTCAGTATAGCACAAACTATTATAAATACGAATAATAAGAAAATAGAATCAGTACAGAAAACAGTGAGCAGCAATCCAAACCCGGCTCACCCAAACTGTAACTGTAACGACCCAGATAGCTGCCCACTGGGGAATGACTGCGTACATTCAGACGTCATATACTCAGTTTCCAATGTTGCTAGGTTTAGCCACACTGATGAGCCGTATTACAATAATACACGTGTCTGTGGATAATTATATAACTGCATCACCATTGTCCAATAATGCATTTATTTTCTCTTTCTTATTTTGAAATTAATCAGTTTTGTTTATTTTTGTTCCAATGAAAAATGGACAAACACATAGTTTTGTAACGTTTCCTCCCAAAATAGTATATTTCTTGTTGAAACAAAGTGAAATCTGTATCAGGTGTATACACATTGTTTTTCCTGCTTAAGAAAATGGCACCTATATAAAAATAAATTTGACCAGAGAAATTATTTTCTAAAAAGAATGAACTCAAATTAGATTTTATTTTTCTTAACAACATGGACTAACCTTTAATAAAATAAAATGGCTATTAAGAATGAAATATTGATTTTATAGGAAAGAAACATATCATTATCAGTCAAGAATCCAACCGACTTGATTCTATATATTATATTATTTTGAATGCCATTGCTTGGAGAATTCCACCACAACATTTAGCTAACTCATTTCTTTGGAGACACCATGTTGTAATAGTCTTGATACTTGCTTTCAGATTTTCATAAATGTTTTCAAAATCCTAGTTGTGAGTTAATATAAAAATAAAACTATATATAAAAAAAAAAGTTATAAGTTTGCACTGTATAAAAATATGGTTAAAAACGGAAAATTCAAAGTTGGTTTAAGCAAGAAGATGGAATTTTCCATTTCGAGTTTACTTAGAATTTAAGGCTATGTGTCAGGATATGACGTCATTGACAGAAAGTAGTTAAAGATACGTAGTGGATAACCTTTTTTTTTTTTTTTACATAGGCATCACCACATTATCAAGGCCCAGAGGCCACTCAAGGATAAGGGTTAAAGAGTGTACAGTAGAAATTGGACAATATAGTAATCATTAGTAATGAAAATTTGGTAAATTTGATAACTTATATGGAACGGCTCATCAAGAACTTATTTACTTTAGACTTGAACACAACCATATTGTAGTCAGCCGGAAAGCAGGAAAACGGAAGACAATTCCACAGGCGTGCAGTTCTTAGAAAGAAGCTTTGTTCATGGAATCTACGTTTAGGTTTAGGCACAGATAAAGAGTGGGGGGAATTATTGATAGTGTTTACAGCTAGATGAGTGTTTCTTGTGAAAGTTTGGCGAGGGGGGACCATAGATTGAAGCTCAGTCGAACACTTTCCATGAAAATAACGATGAGAAAATCTCTCTCTTTTACTGAACTGTGGAAAAGAGAAAAGTTGTCCTTTGAGACAACTGCTCCCATTCTCTTATGAGGGATAGGTTGGATATATTATTGTGTGTACTATATATTGGAAGAAAAAGGAAAATCCTGAAAGTATTGTTAAACCCTAAATGATTCTGTGTTATCATTTTTTTTTTTCACAACTGCTGTTATTAAGGAGACGATTGTAAGAAAGAGAGAAAGAAATACAGAGACGTCATTATCCACTGAGCAACAACTTACAAGGTGTCAGCAGATTTCAGTTGTGTATTACAAGAGAGGATAAAAACAGAAACATCGCAATTTACTGAGCAACAACTTGCATGTAGCCAAACCAAACTTCAGCTTTGTATTAGAAGAGAACAGAAACAGAGAGACATTACTATCTACTGAGCAACAACTTGCATGTAGCCAAACCAAACTTCAGCTTTGTATTAGAAGAGAAGAGAAACAGAAACAGAGAGACATTACTATCTAATGAGCAACAACTTATGACACGTCAACAAAACAAAACTGCAATCATGTATTACAAGAGAAGAGAGAAAAAAACAGAAAAACGTCACTGTTCATTGAGCGACAACTTTTTACATATCTACAAAGACAAGATTGCAGACAAGACACTGGCCAAAGATATTTTGCTATGGTCAGAAATCACAGAATTAAATCACTGTAGTGATACACATATGATTTTGCTTGATCAATCAGTCTTTGGAATTTCACAGATTCTCTTTCTTCCAGAAGAGAGCCAAACCCTAAAACCAAAAAAAGAGTAAAAATATTTTTCAATTTGGCACCAATGACAAACTATCCTTCCTTAGACGCCATTTATTTTCTTTCTTGATTTTTATTCACTTTTTTGTTGTTTTAAATTTGGAGTAGAACCCTCCTCATAATTCATCAAGTTGATGCCAGCCTATCTGTCTGTCTTGACACGGCTTGAGGAGTTTTGATTTGAAAAGACTTTTCAATACACCAAGTATAATTGTCTTTTACTGTCGGGTTAGTTGTTTTGGGTCGTTTTCCTCATCTTGATTATCAACATTCTTACAGCGTTTCTGCAATTGTAATCTTTAGCCTTCTTCAGATGTTTTCAATTATAGTAAGTAATCTTGGATAGAATTCTGAACAGAACACTTTATAGCAACGATTCTGGTACTAATGCAAAAATAGGAGGCTGCATTATCATCTATGATGATCAGTGTTTAAAAAACTAACAAACAGTCATTGTATGGTAATTTCAATGAAAAAAAAAAAAAAACTATTATGCAATTTAGAGTACATGTTAAAATAATATTATTTAGAAAGCCATTTTTAACATGAGGAAGCAGCTTTTAAATTATTCTGTACTTTCATCCATCAATTTAATAAACAAAAGATAGAGTAAAAAAAAATAATAATAAAAGATACAGTTTACCAATTGCCGGCTGCTGTGATTCCATTGGTTAAGCATTTCAACACCTTACGGCAGTTTACGTAACTTGTCTGGAATATGATGATGATAACATGAATCCTATTCTGCATATGTACCAAGATTCTCAACCTGGATCCATATGGATCCCCGAGAGTCTATAATGTATCCCACAAAAAATTATTATATCTAATTTTGATTCATTTTGTTTGCACGTGCGTTTATCAACATTTTTTCAAGATTTTTTTTGCATCTAAAGTTATGTTTTGAATATAACAAAATTGATTCATTGTTATTTTTAATAACTGAAAAACGAATATTTGCTTTAAAAATGAATCTCTGTATATATGATATTCATAAATTATAAAATATCTCTCAACAAGTCCACAAGTAAAAATGAGGTTGGAACCCATCATTTTATAAGATAGATTTCTCTAACTCTGTATTCCATACCCATTTAGATATATAGCAACCCCCCCACACACACACACAAAAAGCCACTCGTGAAATTGTTAATAAAATTCATAAAACTTTCTGCAATCCAACCATATTTGATACAAATAAACTTCAGTCTATGCCTGACTTTCCCACCAATTTCCGGTTAAGAATGTTCAACATGTTTATCAACGATTTCAGACGTGCCATTTTCTATGAGAGGTGGGAACAGGCCATCCTGTTCTATAATGAATTATTTCAGTCTGTGGGAGTTATATTTTGTTGAGTGTGAAGCCCACTCAGGACCATACCTCGTTCTGATGAGACAATCACCATAGTGTCCCTCCTCACCATATCATTGAAAGGCAATAAAACAAAAACTGTTTCACATTCATGATTAAAATTAGATGGACAAGTCAGGCAGAGATTGGGGTTGATTTGTAGCAAATATGAATGAATTGCAGACGGAACTGTGAATTTAATTAACCATTCCATGTGTGGCATTATTGAGGGGGGTGCATTCTACGATAATGAATAATATAGATCTTAGAGGTTATAGTCCAGCCTATTCTGGATCGCCCTTCTTACTAATGAGCTGATTACCAGTGTCCTCCCATAGCACTGAAGGGTGATAAAGCAAAGACTGTTAAACATTCATAAGTGAAATTTAGTGTCCAAGTTAGACACAAACTGAAGTTTATTTGTAGCAAATTTGCAGAAAGGATTGTGAATTTTATTAACGATTCCATGGATGATTCCATTTTTCTTTGGAGGAAAGGAGGGTCATCCTGTATTTCACTCACAAACTTTCATAGAGTAATTATAGTTGCAACCAACTTCACCAGATATCCAGCCGCTATCCTTCAACAGTAAAATCGAACAAAATCGGTCCCATACTACATAGAGTCATTCAAAGGATGGATAAAAAATTAGCAATAATTTCATTAAAAAGAAACGCTTAAAAGAGTACGAAAAACTATCATCAAAATGCAGGCATGAATCATTTAATTGTTGATCATCATAGATTCGTATTTTCTATGAAGTCATTAAACAAATGACACTAATTGTAGGACATTTGTGAAAATCAAAGAGAAAAGACCAAATTTTATTAACGATTTCGTGGTTGGCATTAATTTGAGTCACTTTGTATTTATTATGACTATTTTCTTCCTGTTATCTTTATCTTGTACCAAATTTGTGCTATCATTTTTATCTTGTACCAAATTTGTGCTATCAAGTCAAGTATTATGGTTCATTTTTGTGTGGAAACAAAGTATTCCTCATATGCATCACTATTGTAAAAAAGAGCCAAAATGTTAATTCTTTGTTATTGGACACTGAATTCCTCTCGCATTTCATATTTAATTATTTTCTCACTTAATTTCATCAGATAATTCTTTCACCTTCTTATCAAATCATAAGGATTCAACATGTCTTCATTTTATTTATTATCTGCAAGCAGACATCTTAGAAATGGAAAATTTAATGAATTAAACACAAAAATAAAAACTCATTTATTTGAAATGCAACTTTAGCATGTTTTAAATTCAGTTGCAGCAAAATAATGTGGGTGTGTAGAAAGAAACAACACAAACAGTATTTTTCATATCAGGTTGGAGCAGCAGAAAGTTCTATTAGAAGTAAAACATTAAGTTAGAGCTTTATGTCTGGATATGAAGTCAACAGAGACATTAACAGATAAGTTGAGATAAAAAACACTGATTTATTCAAAATAGAAAAAAAAAACCACTGAAATTCAGTTGCTTCTGGAGCAAGATATGTAGTTGTGTAAATGTTAATGATGGTGCTGATCGAGTAGAATTTGATTATTTAAGAAGATAGCTCAACAAGAATCCATTTGCTTGAAAACAACCACGTCGTAGTCAGCTGGGAAACAGCTCTGTGATATCGTGTTCCACAGATGGGCAGTTCTACAAAATAAACCTTGCCCATGGAAGTTTCATTTAGTTTTAGGTAGGTAGGTAGGTAGAGAGAGAGAGAGAGAGAGAGAGAGAGAGAGAGAGAGAGAGAGAGAAACGATTGATAGTGGTTGTAGTTAGACGAGGTTTTGTTATCAATTTTACGGAGGGACCATAATTCAGTTGAGCATCTGTCATGAAAATAACAATAGAGTAGAGAAAGATTAACGTCTCTTCTATGAGAAAGAGGTAGCAGGGAGGAGATTAGATTTCGAAGACAGGCAAAGGTGTTTGGAGTAATACCTCTCCAAATGTGACAGCAATACTCCATCTTAAGGTGTATTCGGCGCTTATACAGGTAGAGGATTGCCTCAAAAGCGAGATACCTTCTGGATACTATGTAATCTCCCTGCAGCAAATCGCTCCAAGGCAACTGAGATGAGCCTTTCTCTTGTCTACAAGGAACATCCAAATCTCAACCTATCTTGAGGACGTCAGTATTCTATGTGTTCATTCAAGTGAAGCCTTCTTTTCTCTATTAATGACATGTTCATGAGGCCAAGTTGCCACCTCTTTCGTCTTTACATTGCGAATCTGACCAATCATTGCCCTGCTGTTGCATTCTAATCATTACAGGTCTGCTTTGGCCAATGGCCAAGTGTCACTTGCATGAAGCATTGCACTTAGGAGCTATAAGCATGACCCCAAGGTCCGTACAAGAGTTGAGAAGTGGTTGCAACTCACAGAACTTTTTCCAAGAAATTTTAACTCGTGTTTTTGGTGGCTAATTTACAACCCCCAGGAACTAAGATCTTGTAGATAGTAAAAGGAAGATATCACCACTTACTCCTTAGAACTAGCTTAGACACCAGGAGGACATGCATTTCCCTGACACTAACGTTTCCATTATTTATATATATATATATATATATATATATATATATATATAGGCTCGCACCTGAGAGAGAGACTAGTATTCTATGAACGGATTAACTATCTTATTAATAATAAATGGGTGAGACGACATTTCGTTCTTGATGATTATCAAAGTTTTCCTTTCAGTTATTACAGAATAAAAAAAAAAAACAGAAAAGACAATTCATTTTATGTATCTAGCAGCATTACCATTTTGTACATGCTTATGTGGATCAATTGGCTGACATGCCGTATTTAGAGACAATGTTTATAAGTTTGAACCTTACTTATAGCAGAATTATTTTTACTCTAATTTTGTCTCAGAATAAACTTTAACATTTCAAATCATAATATTCAACAAATTGTTTAATTTTTCTTTAATTTCTTTTTCTGTAGTCTGTGTAATCTACGGAAATAATAATTATCTTAAAAGAATCCCAATAATTAAATAATATATATCACTCAGTATGGACCCGACAATGGAAGATCAGATAAAAAATTTAAAAAAAACTTGGATTTATAAGACCAAAAAATTCAACTTTGATCGCCCTTCGGGGCCCGTGGCGCAGTGGATAGAGTTGTTGAATTTCTACAGTTTAGGTGAAAATTGTCTGAAGATAGTGATTTCAATCCTACACAAAGCCGACCAGAGGATTAGTTGGCCAAAAACGTGGTGAGACGCTAATAACTATGGAAGGCAGTAATTACTGCCTTCCATAGTTGTTCATGTAACTAAGTACACTGCCAGTGCCTGGCAGTGTACTTAGCTACGTTTTTGTACTGGAATATCTTCAATAAGTATCGATAACCAAAAAAAAAAAAAGGGATGAAAGAAGGAACAGGCGATTTTAACGAAAATTTCACAGCCTAACATCACAAATACATTTGTGACGTTTTATTACCACACAAGCCAAAAGGACCGATATATAAAATCAACAGTGGGTTCTTTGAGGGGCGCATTCGAAATCAATGTTTCTGTTTAAAGCACAATTAAACCTTGATATTTTATCATTTTCATCTTAAACGTATATTCAAACCATTATCACCACACAACCAGTAAAGCCAGGCATATAAAATCAACAGTAGGTTTGTTTCTTCTAAATCTCGAGCAACGTTGGGTCTTCCTGCTAATATAATGTATCAGTAAGTTCATACGCTTCGCATGCTTAGTTCAAAAGTTCTTTAGTTTGCAATCAGACAGCATCACATTTCAATAAACGATGTTAACACCTGCCACATAATCAGTCCTAACCCTAACTTGTCTGCCAAATGAATAGATGCCATTGAAGAAAAATGGCAAAATAAAAGTATTGATATTAAGTTATAAGATGGGAGAAGTTCGGAATAATGAGACTATACCATCACACATACAAAAACTGAGACATTCTTCTCTTCAATAAGACCAGACGGTTTATAAGATAGAGACTGGACACTTCTATCTATCCCATGAACCAATAAAAGAAAATAAAGAAGCAAGGAAACTGTATGTAAGCACAATTAGAAGATGATGGACAGATGGTGAGGGTAACAATAAAACAACAAAGGAAAGAGGCCACTGTGATAAGAGACAGATTTATGGGAGGTGAGTTGTATAACAAGATGTTTGTTCACATTACTTTAGATTTAAATTTCTGCATCCACAGCTGATTTCATCATCAGAGATCTTCCATTAATGTTGCAATATTTTTGGCATAATATTGGGTACGATTACAAAGATGAACGATTATATTTATAGCCAGAACGAACCAATCAAGTATCAGAATTGTTGTATAAAATATACTTACTCTCTTTGAAATCTTCATTCATAGCTTTTTGTTTTGACACGAGAAAAGAGAAACTGGATTAATACTATTTTAAATCTGGAATTCTTTATAATTCAAAGCTTCTCTGACTAGATTGATTCTGCTAATTTTTGTTTGATACAACTACATTTAATATTTGCAATTGGATAATTTTCTTTATGATAGTTATTTCTTTTGTCATCCCTTTGTGGGACATTTTTCTATTACTGGAATTGCTCTCCACTTGAGAGAACGCTATTCTAGTATTTCTACTTCAGTCACAGTAAATAGAATTTTGCTTTGAGGAGACAAAAAAAAAAAAAAAAGGATTTTGGTCGGAATTAAAAAAACTGATTACGTTTGAATTTTTATTTTTAATTAATTCCTTCTTCTCAAGATTCTGAATAATAAAAACTATTTTATTATGTTTTTATCATTTGATTACAAAATGGTTTTCTCAATTTATAATTTCTCTTTATTCAGTTTTTTTTTTGTTTTTGTTAGATCTGAAATGATGTTATGTACTTCTACTTTTATAATTTTAGTTCTATTGTCTTTCCCATCAAACAGATAAACATTTAAAATGAATTATTTTATACTTGTATTTTATTTGGTTTCTTGTTATTACTATCATTATACATCGGCTAATTAATTGCCTAGGACTTAAGAAAACAAATAATTATGTCTTGGAGAAATTAATTATGTGCATCAATTGAGAAGGTTTCATTTTTCTGCTTTTAAAGTATTTTGACACACATTGATCTTTAGTTTTGCATTGAAAAGAACAAATACATACATACATATATATACATATATATATATATATATATATATATATATATATATATATATATATATATATTTCTGTAGAAATACATTTTCTTATAATATATACCAATCCTTATTTAAGAAACTCAATGTAATTACAGAGCAATATAGAGAATAAATAACAAAGAGTTATATTCAAAAACTCATGATGTTGACCATCTTATAATTTATTCCTTTAATTCAGTTGACTTATACAATTCTTGAAAGTATCTGTTTCGTAGTGCAAAATCAATCACTTAATTATTATATCAATCAGTGAATCTATTATGACTTTAACTCATCAGAAGAAATAGCAACAATCAATCCGTCAAAAGGAAATGAAGTGTGATTTGACATGATTAAAATCCGAAAATTGGAAGAGAAGCTGTATATACCTTTTTTATTTTTCCATTACGCCATTTTATATTTTATCAAACAAAGTTATAAAACCCAACTATTCGTACTAACAATTTTAATTAATTTATGAATCTTCTACCAAAATGTTATATTTAATAATTAGTAAATTTATTAATTCTAAATTGTGTATACATACTTATGAAAATAATATCAACAAATTATAAACTATTATACATGTTTGTATGTACGAAACTAAACTAAGCTTTAAAAAAGTGATGATTTAAGGGCATAATAGATTCACTGTTTAATATAATAAAGTGATTGATTTTGCGCTACAAAACAGATACTGTCAAGAATTGTATAAGTCAACTGAATTAAAGGAATAAATTATAAGATGGTCAACATCATGAATTTTGGAATATAATTTTTTGTTATTTATTCTCTATATATATATATATATATTTTTTTTTTTCTAAGTTCAAAATGGCGTAATGTAAGCAAACTATCAGATATTTGCAGCTTTTCTTCCAATTTTCGGATTTTTTAATCATGTCCAAACGCATTTTATTTCTTTTTGGTGGATTGATTGTTGCTATTTCTTCTGATGAGTAAAGGGCAAAATAGATTCACTGATTGATATAATAATTGACTGATTGTGTGCAACGAAACAGATACTGTCAAGAATTGTAAGTATCAACCGAATTAAAGGAATAAATTGAAGGAATGATGGTCAACATCATGAAATTTGGAATCTAGACTTTTACCATTCATTCATTATATGCTCTGTAATTACATTGAGCTTTTTAAATAAGGATTGGTATATAAAAAGGAAATATATATGAATAAAGAATATTTCCACATATATATATATATATATATATATATATATATTAGTATTTAGCATAACAATGTTCTTTTGTAAAAAGAACTGAGTCCACTTGGTTACACGTATCATAAACAAATGAACAAATTCTCAGGTTTTACCTTCTCTCTGAGAAGGGGTTAGTTTATTGCTAATCGCCTGGGGCGCCTCTATCAGGAAATGCTGACAGGGATATTCAGGCCTCTTCTGTAAGCACTTATTCTAGTGTGCAAAACCACATCTATGTCTCACCTCCCCTGGAGAAGAGGTAAATAATGTCCTTTAATGGGCAGTTGTGTGTGTGTGTGTGTGTGTGTGTGTGTGTGTGTGTGTGTGTGTGTGTGTGTGTGCGTCCAGCTAAAAGTAAATACCCACAAAACCAATACCCACAAACTTGGTATTTTCTTGATCGGCATTCCACTAGATGAATAATATCTAAAATTTAGAAAAATATTCATTTTTTTAGCCTAAGCTAGCGCAAATTTCTTCAAACGGCAGAGAGGGTTAGTTTTTATTTATACGATTTTATACTAAAGGGAGCTAACTGATGTTTTATCAAGGAGTTCAACAGAAAGATTCCTGATTTCGACATGATACATTTGCCGGTGTTCGGATGTTACATCAGTCAAAGCATGAAAATAACATTTAAGATGAGAGCAATAGTCGAAATAATTCAAATAATATGAGATATTTACGTTATGCCAACTTATTCTTTGAGTAATCTATATAAAAGGAGAGTTATCTGTGTACATCCAAAGAGAGGGATGGGTTGGATGGGCCGGGAAAGAAGAGCATAGAGGGATATAGAAGTTTTAGTATAAATATGCTACACTTTTGCCTGCTAGGTAAACGTACTAGTTTATGAATTCTCAAATGAGTATTACATAGAATTAGATTGCATAGTTTAAACAAATAAATATAAAAGACTACCCACCTTTATAATAGTGTAATTACCAAATGTAGGTGTAACTTAGAGAGAAGAACATTCTTTTAATGTACGATATTTAGATTAAATATGAAAGTCACAGCAACCAACAGAAGCATCATTAAAAAGAAAGATGAAAACTAGTCCCACTCCCTCGTTTCTTTCCAACTCAGTCAATATCCAAACATTTATGCAATTGTTTTTTAATTTTTATTTTTACAAATCTGACATGCCTTCAGTATCATAGTGGTGAGATCGATATATCATAATATTGAAGTCAAGATTTCTATTGCTTTTAGTTATACTAAAAGGATTAATTAATATTGTTACATAGTAGGGACCCTACGCCAGTAAGCAGCGATAAAGTTAGCTAGTGTAAATTTTGATAAAGGTCACATTAATACATGTCAGAGTAACCTAGTGGCAAACACATTTGTACCAAAAAACAGGTGACATGAAGTTGAAACGAGCAACTGCGTGGACAAAACAAATGATATGAAATGATGTCACATTTTTAAGCAAGAGAAACAAAAGGTTATCTAATCAGTTTTACTCTGGAATCCATGCGAATGCAACACAGCGTAATAATGTATAATAATCTAAGGTAAATGTTATTTCCGTATCTGTCCGTCTGCATATCAATTCTCGAGTTAGAAAACTAAATTAAGAAATTAATTTTAGTTATGTAGTCTCTCTCTCTCTCTCTCCCTCTCTCTCTCTCTCTTCCTGTAAGCGCATTCTTTCCAATAAAACCTTGAAGAAAACTAGCCAACATCTTCTTGTGTTTTTCATGAATAAGTTTATTCGTTTAGCTAAACAGACGAGACGATGGACAACCATTAGATAACATGGTTAGTCATGTCACAACGAGAAGTGACTATAAAAACACCCTGGTATAAACATCCAGTGAAAGTATGTATAAAATGAGTTAATTTGGCTTGCTAATGGCTCATGATTGAAAATGTAACACTATATCACATATTTATGAATTCTTGAATGAAATTAACATAGTATAAATAGTGATAGTGGTTGTGACCCAACGGGTCATGGGTAAGTCTAATAATATATAGATATTGAATTGCATAGATTCTGAAAAAAGAAAAGCAACCCAGCTTAAAAATAGCCTGATTACCAAATTGAGACAGACGAAAATTTCTTTTAACGTATATTTAGATTAAATATGAAAGACGCAGCGAACAGAAACGTGATTAAAAAGGAAAATGAATAAGCAGTTCCATCCACCCTCCTCTCTTAAACTCGCCCAGTCTCAAAATATTTATAAAATTGTTTTTTGTTTTTGCTTTTTTTTAGTGGTAGGGAAGGGGACTTCTTTCTCTTTCCACAACAGATGCAATGCTAACAAATAAATTTATTCTTAATTAATTTGACAAAATTTAAAAAATATTAAAATTTTTTTTTTTTTTTTTTTTGTCAAAATGCAACTATTTTCCCTTCATTCTATTTTGGTACCAAGCCGACAATTATCCCAATCACATATTTGTCTGGATTAAATTAGCCGACAACCTCTTCCATCCAACCCTCAGCCCACAAACCCACCAACATGGGTGTTATTTTCTTTTATGAAGAGCACACACACGAATTGATTCAAGAAATAGTGAAGAGAGGTGCATGTGGGGTGAGGGGGGTGAAGTGAAGAATGGTATACATGGGTAACAGACAGAGACCAAAAAAGTCGTAATTGTTCCTCATCTAAAAATAACTACAGACCGATGCTAAGAAAGAAAGCAGTAAAAAAGATGGACAAAATATGCCTCTGCAGTAAACAATGGAGGAACTCATCTGAAGGTCAGTCAGTTAGTTCTGGAAAGTCTTCCGAAATTTAATACAAAAAATGAAAGCCTCCCCATCCCTCTTATAGTTCACCGAAACAAAAAATGGCTGCGGCTAGACTGCGGTAAACTTACTTTATTGTTTGAACATAATGTTACATGGAAAGCAAGAAATAACACTATTTTGAATGGTAAACACAAAAGGTTAATGAGTCTAAGTGAGAAGTTCTAACCGAAACGAGAGATTGGCTCTTGTATGCGCAGAAAAATGATCGATTTAGTCATGTTAGATATTTAAAATTGTGTTCAGCTTCAACCTTGAAATTAGATCCCAGATACGTAATGTAGTTAAGGTCTAGAATATGAGTGTTTAGACACTTTTGCAGTTCAGGCAACTTCTGCAATTAACAAGCAGCAGAGTATTACCAATGTCAACATATGGAAAGGTTTATATGACGTGTGTGCATATTGTGATGTATGGAAATTAAACACAGCCAGTTGAGGACATGCATTGCATGGAGAGAAACGACATTAGAATGCTATGCTGGATGTGTAATGTGTGAGACTTAAAGACAGACTTAATTCTGATGACCTCAGAGGAAGATTAAATCTGGACAGTATAAAGAAATGTGTGCAGAAGAGTAGACTTCAATAATATGGTCACATTGAAAGAATGGAAGAGAGTTCTTGGTTTAGTAGATATAAAACAGTTAAGATAGTAGATCCAGTTTACAAGAGGAGACAAAGTACAACATGGAAGTGGGGGGGGGGTAATAAAAATGGAATTAAGAGAAAAAGAGATGGATAAAACTCTGGCTTTAAATAGGTTAGTTTAGAAGTCAATTTCTAAAATCCAAAGTCTCCTGTTTTACATACATTCTCCTATACTGTTCAGATTTAATCTTCCTCTGAGGTCATCAGATCTAAGCCTGTCTTTAAGACTTACATTACACATCCATCAAATCATTTATTCAATCATATCATTCTCTCCATACAGCACATATCCTTAATCCTCACTGGCCAATTTTTAATTCAATACATCATACTTCATACACATGCCTGATAAATTGATAAATTCTTCCTTTGCGCAACAATGGTAACACTCTGCTAGTTAGTAATGGCTGAAATTTACTGAACTTATTCCATCCACTCCTATCACTTGCAATCAAACTAGCACCTTGTGATCCAATGGTATTACCTAGGTAACAATATTTCTAAACAATTTCAATAGCTTTGTCATCCAAATATAATTTCGCCACATCTGAATTCTCATCCATTAAGTGATGAAGAATACCATAAGAAGATTTATAATAATGAATGGAATGAATAAAATTTAGTGACTTCTGAGGACAGTTTATAACAAGTTTTCATTGAGATCATATATGAAGATGATATTGTAGCCATCCACAGATGGATGTAAACAGTAGTTAATTTTCTGTCATTATAAATACGTACAATTCTTTCGCTTGTTAGGTTTCTTACGTTTTTATATTTCATCATACTTTGTACTCATGCCTGATAGTCTCTTCCTTGCTGGTTAGTGATAGCAGAAGTTCCATGAACTTAGTTCATCCACTTCTAATTCTTGCAATCATATTAACACCAGCTCCTCCCTGTGCTCCAATACCGAAATAAAATGAGTAGCAAAGGCATACACTAAATACAACAGACAAAAAGAACTTGTATTGAAAGAAGGAACTGTGTTACATGAATAGTGGTTTCGTTTGAATAATCTCAGGCAACGCCAGGTTGGGACAGCTAGCACTGAAATAAAGAGAGGCATGAAGCATAAATACAATAAACAAGAAGACTCATAATGAAAGAACGGTGTTAATGCAATACCGGTTTAGTTTGAATAATCCTGAGCAAAGCCAAACCGGGACAGTTAGCATTGAAATAAAATGAGGAGCATAGGTGTGCATCCTAAATACAACAAATAATGTTCTTATGAATAAGTGTGTATTGTATATGCTTTTATATCTACATGTCATTTTGTTCTAACTGGGGATAGGGCATCCAACCGGATGCCAGACATTCACATGCTATCTCATACATTCTAACTGAGAAACCTTTTTAAGATTCTAACTGTCCCTTTACGTCTGAATTGTAACGAAATCTATGTATTTACATTCAGTTTCAAGAAATTTTAGGTTACAACAACATCGTGGATGCTTTTGAGGAACAAAAATTATCACATACTCTTCTTGTGAATTGCCAGGTTACAACAGGTTGAGTTGGTTTTGTTTGGAGAAAGAGAGAAAGGAAGATCGTCTCCCTTTACTATACTAGACAACAAAACAATTGGAGAAAAAAAAAGTTATTTTTAAAATATTCTTTCTTCTTTATCAAAACAAAAATTCTATTTTGAATTTTCTTTAACAGCAACTATCATCACAAAATATTCGTTAATATTTTTATCATCATCATCATCTATTTAACGTCTGTTTTACATGTTGGCAAACGCTGGGCTGTTTTAGAAACTGATTTCCAAATTCACCCATTTTCTTTAGCCTCTTCCAACCCTCATTGGTCAAGTTTCATTTCCATACATCGTCACACTGTATACACATGCTTGATAGCCCTTTCTCTTAGTCAACAGTGGTAACGCTCTGCTGGTTAGTAATGGCAGATGTTTTCTTAACTTGATCAAATTTAGCTGATTTTCATACTCTTAATTGAGACACATGTTCATAAAAACGTCTCTTAATTGGTGATTTAGCCGAGATGATTTGTTGTTGTAACGGCATCCATGCTGATTGGATTGAACGGCTTCTCCCCTGATTGCACCACATCTCAAATCGTAGCGGCCCGTGGATGGTGGTCCTCAGCAAGTTTGTACGAAATGGTTAGCCAATCATGATTCTACTGTTAAATATTTAATCTTCCTTTGAAATCATCTGATCTAAGCTTCTTTCAAGCCTTGCATTACACACTAAGCGTATCATTTTTGTATCTCCATGCAACGCATGTCTAACCCTCACATGCATTCATTTGCATATTCTTTAACAGTGACAAACAAAAACTGAGATATGTTTTGTTTTTTGTCACGATAAAAAAAGTTGTCAGCGGCATCAGCTTATACAGTGATCGATAGGGATCAAAACAAATTCGTACGGCGGTCTAAAAATTGACAATACAACAAAATTAAATAACGTGGAAAAAGAAAATCAAAAGAAAAAAATGAGTTTACACGTTTACACAAAGGGAAAAAAGGGTTTGAGTTATCTTTATATATAACGTTAAATATGTGTACATGTTTATATGAATAAACTACTTAACCGATCATTGTAAATTTTAGAACAGAGTTGCTAGGTGTATTTTATGCAAAGGGAGGGGGGGAACTACTTCGAGAAAATATGTACCTCTGATTTTTGTGAAATTTTAACAATAAATATTAGACATCAATTAATAAATATTCCAGAAATTTCAGTTTCTTTGGAATATTTGAAAATTAAAATATTTCAATTTCTTTTGTAGATTCCTTAAGTTTAATTTTAGACATTTTCTAGAATCAAAACCATGTAATGAATTTTGGTCAAAATTAGAATAAGAATTCTAGGTATAAGGTTTAACAGCATTATACCTTGATTTTAATCTTCTTAAGATTACATAAAAAGTGGTATCAAACTGCTCTGTTTCGTGAAATTAATTTTACCCTTCCTTGGACTGGTATCTAAAGATGTAAAACTAGACGTTAACAGATATTTTCCCTGCCTAATATGATCAGAAAATATGAAGATATGTACATAAAAAAAAAAATAAACACAAAAAATAAAAATACATACTTCAATAGTTTCCAGCCTGGTGAGTGATCTTTTTATAGGCACTGATGAAGGTCTTAAAAAAAATTGATATTCTTTATATTTTCAAATTGTTTTTAACATTCTGAAGTTGCATATGATTGAGGAAGGCCAAAGCAATAGCATGCAAATAAAAACTGAATTTATGAAAATTTGTTTCCAACATTTGATGGCATTAAATGGAACTAGAGCTCTAGTTCTGCACTATTGAGCTATTACAAAAACATCTGTACTAAAAAATAAAAATACTTTAATTAAAACATATAGTATGTTTTATATATATATATATATATATATATATATATTGTTTGCTTCTATAACATACATCTGCTTACTTATAGTTTTTTTTGTGTTCTTTTGTGTTAAAATCAAATCTTTTTTAACACAGAAAAGATCATAAGAAAAATCGAAAAATAAGAAAAGCTACAATCAAGCAGAAGCTTTCTGCTATTTTTAACAATGCTTGCTTAAATAAAAAAAAAAATGGTACCTCACAATTCACACACACACACATGACAACTGTTGCATGCTACTAGTTACTCTTCTCTATGGGACCAGCAAACTTATCTTTCTCTCGCCCTCTTTCCCTATAAGATTCTCAAAATGGTGTAAATCTTTCTTCTTTTTTTTCAGTAAACAAGTGACAAATCATTGAAAATGTACTAGAAGACCAGGCTCTGAGACGAAATAAATTATAATAAAAGTGACTTAAAATATTAGTCTCAGTTTTTTCTTTGGAATTTTATACTTCTATTAAGTTCTTTTATCCAAGATCCCCTAGACACATCATTTCTTTTGCCGTTCCAACATGATATAGGAGACCTTTTAGCTTGTTAAAAACGGGAAAAGTTAAAACCCATTAACTTAGAAGGAATACTTTATGCTAAACCGATGGTTAAATATGGTTAAATTTGTGCTCATTTTTGGTTTGAATACTAATCTCTAATTATCTTTAATTGTGCATCGAATGATAAAGATAATATTTAGTTCGTTGCATCTTATAACAAAGGTCCATACAAACTTTCTACCAGATCGGCCTGATAGTTTCCAAGAAAAAGTGAGAGTAAATGTGTTATTGTAGTGACTAATCCATGTTAATTCCCAACTGTGCATTGAACGGATACCACAATACTTAGTTCACCGCACTTTATCATAAAGGCTGACACAAGATTTTAGTCAGATCGACCTAGTAGTTTCTAAGAAAAAGTTGAACGGACAGACAGACAAAGTATAATATAGATATCCTTATATCCTTCACTTTTAACGTATATTTTTTTCTCCACACAATTCACAGCCGTTTCTTTACTGTCATCACCTCCTCACCATTCATTATTTTTATTTGTTTGATTCTTTTTTTTTTTTTTTCAATCGCCGTATAAAGAAAATGAAAAGTCTTTTAAGGTCAATACTGCGGTCACTCAACATCCAACAACAAAGTAGTAAATCGTCCGATGTTAAATAACACCTGCTGCACCAGGAAAACAAAAGAGAACAAAAACAACAACCAGTAAGGGTGGGGGGTTGGACACGGGTCATGCGGATATGATATCGATGTTATCCAACAACCCCCTTTTCCCAAAACATCCTTTCCAATTCCACAAACTTTCCGACAAAGTTTACATGGAGAAAAAATAACGTCAAACGGAATAAACATATATTTGAATTAGTTAACAAAAATTGTTTAAATAATTTAAGTTTCATCAGTGATGCGGACCGCAGTAAATTATCAGGTTATGGCCATGGATTTCAGGGGTTATCGTAGACCGCCCGATCAGTAAGTATAGATAAATTCATTTGTTTAAAAAATGTTATTTTTCTAAAACAAAAAATTAAAAATATCCAATCTCTTGCTATGGTTTGGATCATTCTATTGCTCCAGACAGTACCTGACTCCTGAGGAGATCCCCTACACATATAGAAGTTAGCTGGATCGAGTACTTTTGGCATTTCTTGGAAGGTAATGCTCAGAGCACTGTCTTACCTTAAAGCGCAAACTCAACTTATATATATATATAACTGCCCCCCTCCAATCTTAGAAAGGTCCTCGTAGACAACATAAAATTTATACAACATGAAAATAATATTAAAAAAATTTTAATTCTTGAAGCGTCATATATTAGAACCCTTCAGCCCACTATAAATGATATTGCATTCGAGAAAAGCAGTAACATTTTAAAATGTCTTGCGTAGTTCGTAATGGACGGATTTTGTTAACAGTGTCCACGAAATTGCTGATTTTAATACTCGAATTTTTAATCGACTTTCCATACACTCTATATATTTTAACTTATCACCGAACGCCGTTTACTGTATATTTTAGTTTTCACTTTTAATTCTCATTTTCACTCCTTTGCACGTTTACTTCAACACCTGAGGATGATTCGTGGACGAATCGAAAGCGCTCGTGACAGCAACAACTATGGAACTTCTATTAATATTTTTGATTTTGAAACAAAAAAAGATTATACGGAAAATCGAAAAATTAAAAAAAAAAAAAAAAGAAACATAAAACAAAAGGTCTCCGTTGCATTTAATAATATTTGCTTGAATATATATATATATATATATATATATATATATATATATATATATATATATGTCTTGGAAGTTTTTTTTTTTCACCTTTAAAATATATATATATAAATATATATATACTCTTATAAATTCATTTTTCTTTTGTGTGTATTGATATTCATATTAAAACCCCTCTTTTCTATTTATTTAAAAAGAAAATACAATTTTCTTATATATGGGCTGTGGAAATGCATTCACTAGCAAAAGATCTAGCTATTTTGCATATTCTTTTAGACGTTCATTTTAATTAATTCCCAATTAGTTTTTTCGGTTTTCTTATGGGATAATCATATTTAGTTAACTATTACGTGTAATTATATTCATGCAGATATTCTACATGATTTATACTTGCATAATATTTGTGTAAAAAGTTTACCGTAAACACAAAATTGTTTCCATAATATTTTTGTTTAATCTATCTATCTATATATCTATAAAAGTGGACGTGTCTGTGTGTCTGTCTGTACATTTCCCTACGCAATAACTGTCAATTTTTAGTCTACAGACTCGAAATTTGATATACAGGGTACTGAGATTTGGAAAAATCTATGTGATCGGGTTTTCGGCCAGAAATTTGGCGATTAAGGGGTCAAAGTTCAACGATTTGACCTTTGAGAACTCTACCAAACTCCTCCGACAATTTTGGGTCAAAAGACTTGAAATTTTAGATATAGGTTCCTTGGACATGGATCTAACTTAATAATTTGATTTGAGCCCAAAACAATAAATTTTAAGGGGTCATAATAGGGGTCAAATCTAAAATAATTGACGGTTTTTATTTTTATTTTTTTTCTCAGCATACACCTCCAAACACCCGGGCAACGCCAGGCACCCATACTAGTCTATCTATAAAAGTGAACGTGTCTGTGTGTCTGTCTGTGTACATTTCCCTACGTAATAACTTTGTCAATTTTAAGTGTACAAGAGTCGAAATTTGATATACAGGGTACTGACATTTGGGAAAATCTTTGTGATCGGTTTTTGGCCAGAAATTTGGCTGTTAAGGGGTCAAAGTTCAACGATTTGACTTTTGAGAACTCTACCAAACTCCTCTGACAATTTTAGGTCTAAACACTTGAAATTTTAGATATAGGCTACTTGGGCATGGATCTAACTTAATAACTTGATTTGAGCCCAACCCAATAAATGTTAAGGGGTCATAATAGGGGTCAAAGTTTAAAAAATTGACCGCTTTTTTTTTTTTTTTGGCTTAACATACACCTCCAAACACCCGGGCAACGCCGGGCTGAAATGCTAGTATATATATATATATATATATATATATATATATATATATATATATATATAAGGCAAAAAGCAACTCGAGGATAAGGATTAATAAAATTGTCAGTTGGATAATATGAATAGAATGTACAAAATTTGATTAGATAAGAGGATGGCTTCACAAGTATTTGTTGCCATTTGACTTGAATATGACCATGTTAAAATCTGTAGAAACTATGTTTATGGAAATTCTGTATGATTTTAGAAAAAGTGGGGGAGAAAATCTTTTCTTTCTCAGAGGAGACGTTGGTAGTCTTTCTATATTCTACCATTATTTTCATGGAAAATGCTCGACTGAGTTCCAATCTGTGCTTCCTCTTTGTAAGACATTCACAGCAAGTACTTGTCTTACTACCAAAATTACAAAGAATTTTCATTTCTTTCTCTACATGCCTAGCATCAAAGAAAATTTCCATGAACAGAGTTTCTTTTCAAGAACTTTCTGTCTGTGAAACACATTACCATGGGACTGCTTTTCTGCAGGCTACAACATGGCAGTCTTCAAATCCGATGCCCATCTATCCATCTCATTAACTCTTATTCTCGACTGGTTTTCGGTATGGGAACAGTAAAAAAAAAAATTACTTAAAAAAATAAAGTGTTCATGCTATATTTCTAAGATAATAAGCAACTCAATTTCTCATCTCCAATAAAAATTGAGACTTCTTTACAGAAAAAAGTTAATTAATCAATTAATCTCGACAACATGTTTCCAGGAGAACACATCAAAGCTGTAAAATATGTTTTTTTAAATAATATTCAATACTAATGTAATTATGGTAGAAAGAATGGATTGCTTGGATAGCGTTGGGAGCTTTCAGATGAGATCTTTTCTTTTTAATCTGAACTTATCAAAAGTTTTAAAAAGTAGTAATGACAGAAGTTTCCTGAACTGACCCCATCCACTCTTAACACTTTAACAAACTATCACCTGCACCACCCTGTGCTCCAATATTATCATCTGAGTACCAAAACTTCTCAATAGCTTCACCATTTAAATATGAAATGTAAAAGGTGGACGTTGGATTTTACTTTTGCCAACCTCATAACTCTTGCTTTTCTTAATTTGTCCTTTAGTTCTTACATTCCATGAGCAATGTTTCTGACAGGGGAGGAGGATTTGCTGTTTTCTGGGTTGGAATCTATCCATCTAACATTTATCTTGGTTCTTGACCTTGAAGTAGTGTTTTTCTAATTCCTTACATCAACTGGCTTCATGCCTTGTCTGGAGCGATTTCCACAAAAAAATACTTTCTTTCCGTCTTAGTTCGCATTCATCTCCCCTGTACAATGGCTGACACATTATGAACAATTCAAAACATGTCAATAATAGAATTGTAAGTTTTCACAAAAACATATAAAGACCACTGGAAAGCACAATGGCTGAAATGTTGTGAACATAGCAACAACCAAGATGAGAATAACAGTAAAAAAATTTAAAAAAAAAAAAAAAAACGTTTAAACAATAATAATAATAAAATATAGATAATAATAAATCAACTATATATATAAAAAAAAAACTTACCTTTTATGTGTATTTCAAGGTAGATTTTTAGGGTTATTTTTCTCTGCATCCAATTTCATGTGATGCTTTTTCAAAATAATATTCCCTATTGATTAAAAAAAAAGAAATTGATATTTAAAATTTGTTTTTCATTTATTTTTACAAATTCATTTTTTTTTTTGTTCAAAATAATTAAAATGGTTTTTGAAAATATTATTTTAAGAGAAAAGCTTGACTAATTTTAGGAGCTGCTGCTGCAGGATTGTGTGTACAAATGAAACTGCAGTACAATGTTAAAAGACGAGCAGAAGGTTTTTTATATTACAATATATATGATGGAATCTCCATCGATTTCGTCTAACAATTTAATGATCAGTTCGGATATTGCTGTTGAAGATTACATTTAAGTCCAGCGAGTAATCTACAAACAAGACTGCAAATCGGGCATGAGTGATGACTGCCGAAGATAGTTGCTGTTCGTGTGGCACAGGTATTGGTTCTTTATTGTTTTTCCTTCAGTTTGTTGATAGGATTTCCTTAAAAAATCTTGATTTCCTTCTGGCACATGCGTCTCCATTTATTTCTATCAAATGCCAAGTTCTCAAAAGAGAATATTGAGGGTTGAAAAATTGTACTAAAGGTTGTCCTTGTATCAGAGCCAGGATCTGCCAGTCTTTTATTTACTGCTTTTAAGCTCACTCATCATACATCAGAATCTTTGGTATACATTCATCACTCATTCTGACGACGTAGACCATTTAAGCTGTGACTGGATAAGCAACGTTTCGATACCCCCAATCTTATATTTTTCAAAAAGTTCATAATTTGGAAATTTACTTTTAAGTGTGTAGCCACATATAGAACGAAGGCATTGTTTATGGAATACAGTAAGTTTATTTATCTGTGACTAGTGGAAGCATTGTGAGAACAACTGCTTTATAAATCTGAATCTTGGTATTTAATCTGATACCTCTATCATTCCATAGACAATGGCGGAGTTTAGCAAAGGCATTAAACACCTTGGCTATCCAGTTGACAATTTCATCATCCAGCAGTGCACCCGAGTTCACTGCACTCCCCAAAAATGTGAACGATGTAACATACTTAAGTTTTTGCCATTCACTGTTATGGGGACAGTTGGAAATTGATGAACGAAGTTTGCTTGACGCCTTTGTCCTGCTTTGGTGTAGTAGGAGGTTGATGCACATCTCAGTTGTCTTTATGCTGATTGGAAGTCCAAAAGCCTTACAAAACTTTGTGAAACGATTCATTAGTTCCTGAGCGTCTTCCAGAAATTTTGCAACATAGGCAGCATCATCTGCATATAGATCACGAATGATACTCGATCAAACCTTGGTTTTAGCTTTGAATCGTTAATGGTTGAAGAGACCACTGTTTGTGGTTAGATCTACTGACTTTCAACTCAATAATTGTTGGTTTGATCTCAGGCTTGGAATGAGTGCTGGTCTAGCCACACTGAAGAACTGTGATACAGCAAAACGGTCTGTCTGCGAATATATATGTAAATCTAATATATAAAAGGCAAAATATATGTGTGTGTGTTTGCATTTTTCACAAATTGTTTCAAAGATCGATGTCTCGGACAACAAATATCAAAAAATTGGCCAAAAAGATTAATTCTTTCACCATCAACTGGACCGTTATCTGTAAGAAGGGGTCCATTTTTACTGTCGACATTTTTACAAGTCATTCAAGCCTCATGTGAACGACGTTGCATAAAACGTTATTTCGAATGCCCATGGTGTCACAATCGTGGTGGGTGCATCGATAACACCGTTTGCTTTTTTTCACCTCCTTTTCCTCTTGCGTGTTATGGGTTCAAGCCTGCCTACTACTCCTATTTATATTTTTTGCGCTCGCACGGGTACTCACTGCTACTTTGAGTTGTTTTAATTCATATATATCTTGTTTTCTTTAGGGCTTTGGTTGCTCAATCAACCCCCTTACATACACCTTGACACACTGGGCAACGCCGGGAACCCAGGCTAGTCTATATATAAATCTGAAAGTTTTTTTTTCCATCTATCTTAACTATATTATCAAAATGGTCTATCCTTATTTAATCCTATGATACAAACTTCACATTCGAACAGTTTTAGGCATTTTTAACAGTTTTTAATAAATAATTATTCTGTATTATACATTTGCACTTATCACTGTCATATATACAAAATATTTTTGTTTATAGTAAAAATGTTTCATCTCGCGGTGATGCTGAGAACAGATACTACACTATGAAAAATTTATTATTTCAAAAAATATACATTCTTCAAAACAAATTAGGCACAGAGCCATTCAAAAGTGTGGAGGAGGGGTGTCTATAGTCATCCTTGTCACTGTACCTAATATTTGTATATCATTTTTTTAGCTAGAATCTTCAATCACCATAATACCACATTTACTTCAGGGGTCGTCCTACTTAAAATTCCCAAATTGTTTTTGTTTTTTTTTTTGGAGGGGGGTTCTATTATTGAACAAAGTTATCCGTTTTTAGTTGCATTAAAAAGAAAAGATTTTTTAAAAGTATTTGTGTGCATGTGTGAGTGTATGTGCTTGGTAAAATCCTAAGATACCGAACCTATCATTATGGATTATGGAATATGTATTTTACACAACAGGGTGAGTAAAGTGGGCACATTAGTTTTGTAAGCTGTACTATTTAAGAGTGGGGAAGGACACTGAAACCATACACCTTCCTCAAAAAAGAAAAAAAAATATTAAAATTGAAAACTAATGCTAAATTTAGAAGTTATACCCTTGAGACAGGTATTCTATCATAAACAGAGCTTTCCTGCATTGTCAAGATATCGTTAAGATGAAGAAAATGAAAACGATAAAGTTACACACTTCACCTGAACAATGTGCACACCAAGCTGTATACTTATTTATACTAATGTTGCGATGGTGAATTGGAATCAAGAATCAAAACTTTTTGGAGAAATTAGAATCGGAAAAATTTGTGCTTATTTTACAATATCAAAAACGATTCTTTTAATTTGTTGTCTAATGTTTGCTTTTGTTTAAAACATAATTTTCCATTGCTGATAGTAATAAGAATGGCAAATACATTATGATTTCAAACTATAGATCCCCCTCCCCCAAGAGGGTTTTACGTTTGTGAAAGTAAATCCAAGGCGTGGTTATTAAGAAAAGTGCAAACGGACGAACGGGCGTGAATTACTAGGTCCAATCCCCCCTTTGTCGGGGGACCAACAATTCCAACTAAATATTTAGTGATTTATAAATAATCAGAATCAGCCATAGTATTGGAATTTGGAAAAAAAATATTGGAAACATCAATCCAACTATTTTATATATATACTTAGTGATTAACAGACAATTTTGTTCAATCACAGCTCTTTAGTGTGGCTAGATGAGTGAGTTCTCCAAACTGAGATACGAAACCTGTCATTAGTCACGATCACTTACCCCTATTTATAGAAAAATTATATTATTTATATGTTTACATATGCATTATTGTTAGGAATCAATTTAAAAAAAAAAAAAAAAGAAATAATAGAGTTATTGAGAAGAGCACGTCGGTTATGACAGTTTAAGAGATAAAAAAAAGTCCCTCTCCATAACATTTCAAATAATCAATAATCAGCAGCTTCTACATTACCATTTAATCTGTAAGTTGTTAAATAAATGTGTTAAAGATTATATTTCATCCGTTTGTCATTTTTCTTTTAGTGATTATGAAACCAATAACGCATATTATCATAACAACTATTGACTGCCTAGAGTGGTCTATTCTTTCACTAATAACTGCACACAATCGCTAGGTGGCAACCATCAATTTCCCTTACATCCACACACACACACACACACACATCTATAACAACCAAAAATCCTCTCTCTATATAAATAGATATGAACAGATAGACGTGATCATAAAACTTCAGACATTTTTAAAACATCAAGGATAAAAGTAGATCTTAAAGTAAGCGGGGGAAAAAAAACAATCTACCTTTTAGATAATCAATATTTGAATGTCCATTAAGTGAATATCGATTATCTACAACCACATTTCAGCGATAGACTTTATCCTCTCTCCTCAACCATACACACACATATATATGATTATGTATGTGAGGCATGCGTGCCGTGAGCAATTACTCACGTGTAGGCAGTAAATGTGGATTTATAAAGCAAAGACAAGCATCCTATTGTGTTTCTGATTCTATATCCGAAGTAAAGTGTATTCTTATAACTATGGATCTTTAAAGTGACAGGAGAATTGTGTTTACATCTCAGATGTAAGTCATAATCATTTATGATAGGTGAGGAATTGTGTTTGTTTTGTGACATATCAACCCTTTTCCACCCATTGAACTCTGAATCCAGTCATTTTGAGAAAAGTTATTGCTCTTCAAATTCATCTTTTACTTTTTTTTATTCACTCCAAGCAAGGCACACTGCCACTACAACATAAATGATTGTGAATTAGTGTCTATACCTACAAGGGCATCTTAAATTTTTTAAGGTTGTACAGAGAGATGTTCACATTATATTTAAATTTCTACAATTTCTTAGAGCCAGGAAAAAAGGGAGTAGTGAGGGAATTCCATGTTGTCAGAGTAGAAAACCTTCCAGCTTCTAGAGACCTCTACAGTTAAGAGGTAGAATTTTGTTGTCAAGTCAGTCATGGATATTTACATCGACAGGCAGCAGTGTAGCAAATTTGTCAGAGCACATTTCATTAAAGTAATTGTAAAAAAAAAGCACAGGGAAGCAACAATGTGGTGATGGGACAGAGGATGGAGCTTGGTAGACAGTGTGTGAACTATTAGATTATCGACTGTTTTTGAACCCTGTCTAAGAGGGAGAAACTAGTGGTTGATACAACAGCCCAGACCTGGCAACAATACTCCATGCATGGGCGAATGGTGGCCTTGTAAAGATACAAGATATTGCCAGGTGTGAAAAATTTTCTAGCACAGTAGAGGGAGTCCACCTTCCTTGTAACAGTCTTGGTAATGTATTCTATGTATTTGTTTTCATTCATGTTACTTGTGAATCTTAGGCTGATGGATTTGAATATTGGAGTCTCCAGTAGAGTACTGTTTGCCATGATAGGTGTAAAGGTTTCTTGTAATTATTAAAGGAAAGAAGCTTAATCTGAGTAGCATTGAATGTTACCATTCATTTATGGTCCCTACTTCACTACATACCGGAGTTCGGATTCTAAAGATTCAACCATGACTGGCCAATAAGCAAAGAATTCAAAAGAGGACAAGAATTGTACTTTTTGCCCTCTTCCCATCAAATAGATTGCCTAATAAATGAATGAATAAGCAATGTGTCTGAGCCAATCAAATTCGTTCAAAAATACTGATTCACTGGGTTGGTTTTAACTAGTTAATTACAATACAAATATATATATATATATATATATATATATATATATATATATATATATGGCATAATCACGTTGACATACCGGTTCTCGTTAGATCACCGAAGTTAAGCAATGTTGAGTCTAGTTAGTACCAGATGGGTGAACAATTTGGGAATTCTAGGTGCTGTATGTAGGAGGACATCAACACCTCCCTGCAAGAGTTGCAAAAAACCTAGCATCATCATCTCACCTAATGGGGATATACATGCGCTTGAGGAACCGTTTGTAAATTCCATACTCCCATGGAAGAATCTGGTGAAACCCACATATGGTTAGTGCCATTTCCATTTTTTCATCATTTATCAGTGAAAATTGAAAAATATCTCTGCGATAGGTGTGCTGGTACTGCTTATCTGATTAAAGACATACACTGTACTGACTTCTCTGTGAACGGTCTGCATAAATTGGAAGTAGTGAATTAATTTTGCTATCTTTACCTGTGTTAGTGGAGATGTGAATTCGATCTTGCATGTACAAACTTCATGGGAGAAGTTCTTGGAGTTTCCCCCCATCTTAATGTGTCATTCATTCTCACTTATTACTTGTGGTTTACAACAGCACAAATGTCTGTAGTAATATCTTACATGCAAGTGGATGCTGAGCCTCCCCTAGTTCAGTCTTCTTGTGGATGCAGAGGATTCAAATACAGGGTGGAACGATGAAATTGTCGCCCTAAAGAAAACAATGCAACAACTTTATTTTAAAACTTATTAAAAAATCAATTCAGGTAACTTGATTATGTAGTAGAGCTGACATCTATGCAGTGTAGCTGCCTTCAGCCTCAATCACCACCTCGATTCGGGTCCGAAACTGGAAGCATGACTTTTCCACAAGTGTCAGCTGGAGCTTGGCGAATACTTGGTGGATGGCAGCAGTCAGGCTGGCTTTGGTGTTGTGGAGGTCATATTGGTGATGTTCTTGATATATGACTAAACAAAGTAGTTCAGCAGCTTTAGGTCAGCCGAAGGGGGCCAGTGAGAGAAAGAAGGGTACAAAGCCATAGCACTCTTTCTGAAGCCAAGCCTGGGTCTCTTTGGACTTGTGGGTCAGCGCCGAGTCCTGCCACGACACCCAGGGTCTGCCAGCAGCCACGGGGTTGCACCAGGGGATCACCACACTCTTCAGCACATCCAGGTACACTTTGGTGTTGACTTTCAAACTTCAAAGATGTGAGGTGGCATGATGTGGCCCTCACTGGAAACCACATCAAAGACCATAACTGTGGCTGGAAACTTTGTTTTCATCACTTTAGGCACATCCTTGTTATTCGTGGCAATCCAGCGATGCATTTTGAGGGTGCTGGTAATGGTCCTTTTGTCATAATTTGGATCGGTAGCGAGCAGGAGTTGTAGCTGTGCATCTCCAGTCTCGCTCGTTGAACATCGTGTCACTTTCAGACATAACAGAATGATCCTATCGCTCTTGGAATTTGTACACAACTGACCAACTAGTAAATGATCTGCAACAAAAAAAGAAAACTGGTTTTCATCAAACGGAAATGGAATAATGTCGTCTTTTCTAGAGTGACAATTTTATCGTTCCACTCTGTAGTTATAGTTTGGTGAATTTGTTATGTACATCTTAACAACAGAGTTGGATCTAACTCCCAGCTATTGTGGTTGGAGGTGTCCAAATTGGATTCAGTTCTGAAACTGCTTACCGTGGTATGAACATGTTGGAAAAAACACTCCGATTGAATAGACAGATGTACACACATCTCAATCAGGAGAAGCAAGGAAAAGGCCAAGAAAGGCTTGGAATGACTTACTCAAACATGACTGAATGGTAGTTTCATGGAAAAACTTAGAAAGAAGTGAAGCATAAGAAACATAAATCACGAGGAAAGTTAATTAAAAACCTTTTGCACGAATAAGCATTTTCTTTCCGGATATACGATGGTATGGACAGATTGAAAAAAAAAAAAACACTGGTTGAATAAACAGATGTACACAAATTTCAATTAAGGGTAAGCAAAGAAAAGGGCAAGAAAGACTTGGAATGACTCAATGATAACCTGAAGCAATGGCACACTAAAATCAAAAATCAAAAGTAAATGATAGAGTTTTGTGAGCGTTTTACCACCTTAACCTGGCGTTCACTCTTACTTATTAATTTTGATAGAGCTGACAACACCTACGTCAAAATAGAAATTTTAGGAAGCCTAAGAAAGAGATTTTTTTTTTTTAAAGAAGACAATTTTTAAAGACATGGACAAGCTTTTGACTTTTTCAAGTCTTTTCAACTACTGATGTTTTCCTTTTTCTTACAATTTCTATATTGTAATTTGAATATGAAACAATGTTTCTGAAGTGCCAATATTGTATTTCATTAGCCATGCATGGCACAAGGGCAATGCAACTGTGAGTAACATCTCAACAAACTACAATCCATGAGATATTTATATTTTTGACAGAAATGATGAATAAAAACACCTCAATACTTATATATTAGGCTTACCTTCCATAAATATATTTGAAAATGTATTTTTACATATACAGTATAATCATGTTGACACACCAGTTTCCGTTAGATCTATTGATATTAAGCAACGTTGAGCCTTGTCAATACTAAAATGGGTGACCATTTGGGAATTCCAGGTGTTGTATATGCTCTCCACTTATCTTGGCATTGCTTCCAGTCGTCTAGCATTTCTAGCCACTGGACTTAAGCAGTGCCGATTCAGGAGGTGTGTTTTGGATTGCACAACCCTTGCCTCACAATTAATCGTGCAGCTACCCTTGCAGGAGGTATCCATTGTCTCTTGAGACTGTTCAGAGGCATCAATACATAAGTAATAACCTCTATGTGATACTGCAGGAAGTGATGTACAGTTTTTATCTGTTATCAGCTGATTTTTTTTCATTTATATATAAATATATGTATATGACAAAGTTAGAAATATAGGAAAGTATATTATTATAAGGTCCAAAAATTTAATATTAACAAAGATTTAGTGTACGATCGTTTCTGAGACAAAATGTTTATTATTGAGTCTTTTTATGAGTATAAATTAGAAATCATCAAACATTTCGACAATTGTCCAGTCAGACAGTCGAGTCTTCAATGGACTCCAGAAACCTTATAAACAGAATTCACAACTATATTAAAACAACAAAATTAATCCATATTATTATTATTTTTAACATGCCTGGCTTAAAAAAGCACTGTAAATTCTTGTTTGTTTGTTTTTTTTGATAATTTCTAACAATAGTTAACAGAAAAAGATTAAAAAAAAAAAGAAAGCAAATAAACAACAAATAAATGTTATCAAAAAGGAATAAAAATTACTTTTCTAATTACTTGGATGAGTTTTTTCTTAATTTTTGTTTTAAATTATTTTCAAGTGTTTTTTTTTAATTTCAATCAAAAAGTTAGGTCAAATATGGCTTTGACCCATGACCAATTGGCATCATGGATCTAGGTCGTTCTAAATCCCAGGATTTCCCATTGTTTCTCTTTCCTGCTTGCCTGGATACACCCTAAGTCGCCTTCCCTGGGATTGACCCATTGTCCCTTTGATCGCCCGGGACTTCCATTGTGCTTGCCTGGATACAGTGATCGCCCGAACCTCTCCTTAACACCGTTTCCAAACTTTAATAATTTTTTTTTATTGTACTTTTCTCTTTTCAATTCAATCGAAAAGTAAATCTAAATGGAACCGTTATTTTCTACTAATCCTTGAAAACTGAGTTAAACAGAAAAAAGTGTCTGTGGCAAATTCTTGCAAAGGGTCGTCTGTTATTTTGAAATAGATAAAATTCCTTATAAGTTTATCGGGTTTGTAAAATGCAATAAAAACATAAGTATCTATTAACTATTTCTTGTAAATTAAGTTAGCAGAAAATGGATCTGCAGAAAATTCTGGTAGGTGTTATCAGCCATTTTGAAAACCAAGTTAAGATCCATCGCACTTTCATCAGATTATTAAAATGCAATAAAAAAAAAATGCTATAAAACGCTTTAAAGTACAAAAAAAAGCTTATCCAAGTAGGTAGAAAAATAACTTTTATTGCCTTTGGTAACATTTCTTTATATGGCGTGGATATTTTCTTTTTGTAGAAACAAACCAAAGTAGTACACAAACAAACTCTTAAGGCAATCTAACTTTCTAACAGTATATAGATGAATGCATATATAGTTTGTGCTTGATGCAACATGCTTTTATTTGAGGCGCTTTCAATCGTGAGTCTTCAGTTTTCTCAATGATATAAGACGTCTGTTTTATTTTTTAGTTGTAAGGCATTCACGATAGTAACATTTTACCAAAACTGAGGATGAAAATGGCAACAATATTTTTGTTTATGAACTCGCAGAACACAAGACTTTGCCGATTTGATCACATTGAAACAATGGATGAGAGTTCTTGTGCTAGTAGATGTAAAACAATTGAGCATCAGCACATAAGGGAATGCTAAGGAAAAATGGAGGAAAGTTATAAGGATAGATTTGAGAGAAAGAGGAATAAATAAAGACCTGGACAGAGATAGGTTAGTTTGGAAATCATTTTTAAAAGCTGTCCAACACATGCCAGCATGTATAATGGATTTTAAACTGAATAAGACGAACTCTACTACATCAGTAAGAGCATGCCTTTTATTTGAAAAACAAACTCATCATTATTTCCTTGCTTATCGTGTGATGATCAACCGTGAAATGTAAACAAATTGTAATGTCGAGATTGTACCAGATACACGATTAACACGTGCGTGTCAGATGTGAGATAGCAGTTTGCGACGTTGATGCATATCAAAATTGTTATGATGTAAAAATTTTCTTATTAACATCATTTTCAAATTGCCTCTTTGTGTGGCAGGTGCCTCGTATCGAGAATAAATGCTCTAAAAAGATTATATATATATATATATATATATATATATATATATATATATATATATATATATAGAGAGAGAGAGAGAGAGAGAGAGAGAGAGAGAGGGAGGCAGAGAGAGAAAGTGGGAAAGAGAGAAAGAAAACGGAAATGAAAGAGAAAGAAGGGAAATGAGAGAGGCAAAATTGAAATGACAATAAGACAGAGATATTAGAAGAACAGCTTCAGATTAACGCATGCGATGAAATGCATTATAAGTAATGGATAGATTTATGTTAAACCTAGAATAAAAATAACTTTTTCAGAATTTTTTTTTTTTCAAAAATTTGTGTCTCACTAAGCACGCTGATGTTTTACGGAAAGTCAACTTCGATCTTCAAAATGAGGCGCGGACAACTCATTTTAGGATGTAGATCATACATACTGAAGCATGCTGGGCACATGTGTGCATTTTCTGCAAAAATATGGAATGAAGTCATGCAAACTAGAAACGTCAGATCAAGACGATGACTTCAATATATGTCTGGTCTGGAGTTTTGACCTGGAAAAGTTAGTGTCTTTAAACGGACATTCATGTTGAAAGCAAAAAACTTGAAAAATATCATGTCCAACTAGATACTCCCCACCCCCATCGAGGCAGTAGTTTTTTTTTTTAAGTTCATAGATTGGCAACAACTTTTATGAATGTGTAACTGGGTGACATGCCTCAAAGGACCAATATATCGATATGTATTCCAGCAGATGATCAAGGGAGAAGAGTTAATTGGCTTTCTCGGCTTCTCACGGTCACTTGAGGTTTGATCGTACTCAAAAAAAGATGACCTTTTGAATTCTTAGCTAATGAATTACTTTCGATTGGACTTGTGTCTTGCTTTGATCATGCTCAAAGTTTTGATTTGCAAACCTGTAGTTCAGTAGAGAAAAACGAGCATTATTATAACCTCCAATAAATAAAACTTTGTTTTAAACTGGTGTTGTAAATTTATTTGGAAAGAGAATTCTTCTGCTGTAGTACTGTGTGAAACCACACAATTGGCATTGTGACCGGAAGCAGAATTAAGCACCAACCTCAGATAATCATAGTTTATGCAGTGAATGCACACGTTCACAAATAAGCAGTTTATTAGATATGCCCACACATCTCCATAAAATGATCTGTCAGTTCATTTATTCATCTGTCCATTAGTCTGTCATTTTTTTTAAAGGGGGTCAACACTTAATAAGGCCTGAATGTAGGATAAGGGTTAATAAGTGTCAGGAGGTCAATGAGACAATACCATAATGATCGGTTGTGGTGGAAATTGGGTAGAATTTGATTATTTAAGAGGACGACTCAACAAGAACTTATTTGAAGACGACCATGTTGTAGTCAGCTGGGAAGCAGCCCTGGGGTATAGAGTTCCACAAGTGGGCAGTTCTCGGAAAGAAATTATGTTTATGGAATTTATGTTTAGTTTTAAGCACAAATAAAGAGTCGGGCAAATTTGACAGTGGTTGTAGCTGGACGAGCCATGTTAACATTTGAAATTACATTTTATTGTTAATTGTACAGACTGAATGGATGCATCTTAATATGTATTCTTGTTATCATACCGACGCAACATGAACGTTTTACAAGAATATTTTCATAAACATTCCTTTCACTTGCAGACTATTGTAGGAATTCTTAATGTGATGAAATTCATTCAATCCTATTCATTTTTGCCATTTAGGAGCTGGAAAGAACTTGGTTATGGACAATTGCCATTTTTCTTGTTATGAACTTTAATCACAAGCCTGGGGAGAAAACCTATCCAACTCCCATAATCAGTGTCAGTGAAGATCCAATTTCTCATGAAACATATACATTAGACATGGACACGTCTCCATCATCTGATATCATTTGGATGGATTTCTCAGCTTTGTATTTACATGGAATCTCATACACAGTTTTTAGACATGATTCTTTCAGTCGGGGAGGGGGGGGGGTGACTCACACAAGATGTTTCTGGAGAGTCAAGTTGCTCTCGAGTACTGTCCTGATGTCATATGAATTACATATTTTTAGAATTTTTTCAGACATGTCCTTCATGCCTGGTATACAAACCGTGATGAGTTTTCAGGTGGTGTTCTTTGGTACTTGGTCCAGATTTCTTGGAGCTGATGTAATCCTCTCTGGATAGTCATTTTGGCGTCCATCTCCTCTTGATACGTATTACTGTTATTAATATTGCTTTTTTTTCCTTTTTATTTTTATTTTTCTTTAATGTTGTAGGTAACGGACGATTCCTTTCTTTAGATTATATGGATGGTGGGCGTTGAAGTTTAGATACTGTCAACTGAAAGTTGGTTTTCAATACATAGATGACACAAACCTCTGACCAATGCAAATTATTAATACATCTAGGAACGATAATTTATGTTCCTTTTTCATTTTGAAATGAATAAATGGACGGATAGAGTTCATATGGTCAAGTAATATCTGAACATCATGAACAATCATTTCTCATCTCAAAAATTTGAAACTGTAAGAACTCTCTTGTGATATGATAGTTAAAATATCAAATTATCTAGAAATTCATTAAAAATTGCTCACGTGCCCTTAGTACCAAATAGATATATATATATAATATATATATATATATATATATATATATATATTACACACACACACTTAATTAGGAACTAGCAAATTATTTATGAAAAATCAATTCCTCAGAGCCAGAACTGATTCCAAGGCAAAATATTTATCTATAAAAGTGAAAGTGTGTGTGCATGTGTCTGTGTACACTTCCCTATGCAATAACTCTGTCAATTTTCAGTCTACAGACTCGAAATTTGATATACAGGGTATTGAGGTTTGGAAAAATCTTTATGATTGGTTTTCGGCTAGAAATTTGGCTGTTAAGGGGTCAAAGTTCAACGATTTGGCCTTTGAGAACTCTCCCAAACTCCTCCACCAATTTTGGGTCTAAAATTTTAGATATAGCTTCTTTGGACATGGATCTAACTTAATAACTTGATTTGAGCCCAAAATAATAAATGTTAAAGGGTCATAATAGGGATCAAAGTTAAAAGAATTGATCGCTTTTTTCTTTTTTTTTGCTCAAGATACACTTCCAAACATCCAGGCTGAAATGCTAGTATATATATAAACAGCAAGTTCATTTGTATTTATTTTTACATAAGCAATAATATGTCGCGGGGGGAGATATGTACGAAGGCAATGCATGTGTGTGTGTGTGTGTGTGTGTATATATATATATATATATATATATATATAAAAGTGAACATGTCTGTGTGTGAAGTCTGTCAATTTTTAGTCTATAGGCTCGAACTTTGATATACCGGGTACTGAGATTTGGGAAAATCTATGTGATCCGTTTTTGGCCAGAAATTTGGCCGTTAAGGGGTCAAAGTTCAACGATTTGACTTTTGAGAACTCTACCAAACTCCTCCGACAATTTTGGGTCTACACACTTGAAATTTTAGATATAGGTTCCTTGGACATGGATCTAACTTAATAACTTGATTTGAGCCCAAAACAATAAATGTTAAGAGGTCATAATAGGGGTCAAAGTTTAAAAAAATTGGCCTCTGCAGTCTCTTCCAAATTATTCAGACAATTTCTGGCCTAAATATTTGAAATTTTACATAAAGGGTATTCAGAGATAGGGCAAGCTTTTTCGTCAGTTTGGGTCAAAAATTTTTAGTTACCAATATATAAATGTATGTATGTATGTATGTTTGCATGTCTGCCTTAAACTTTCAACAGAGGCGACGGATTTTACCAAGATCAGTATTGTTTTGAAGTTCGACCTTTCATACGACAAATATCGAAAAATTGGCTAAAAACATTAATATCTTCCCATTCAACTAGGCACTTTTCTACAGGGGGGAGGTCACTTTTTTCGCCGATATTTTTTAAAGTTATCCTCTCCTTTAGATTGTCTAGCCTTAATTTTAAAAAATGTCGCTTCCGGATTGGTGGTGGTCGTAACAGCATATATGTTAGGTTTTACCCCGCTCTTTTCCTCCTTTGCGGTACAGGTTCGAGCTTGCCTTCCTACTACCACTTTTTTTTTTTTTCAATATACACATCCAAACACCCGGGCAACGCCGGGCTGAAATGCTAGTATATATATATATATAAATGCTTAGAGGTACAGAATTTGTATATGGTTTTAAATAAAATAGTAGGCGGAAGTTTCTCGAGAGCTCTTTCCGCTATCATCTCTTCAGGAGTAAATCGATAGCAATCTAAATAGTATTGTGACGAAAATAAATAGTTCTATAGGGGAACTTATTTAATGTGCCAACTTACGGGGACATTAATTAAATTTATTTACGTTTAAAAAACGATTAAAAATGTTGGCACAACGAGGGAGAAAAAAAAAAAAGCGCTTTTTTTTTTTTTTTCTATCGATTTAGTCCTGAAGAGATGATAGCGGAAAGAGCTCTCGAGAAACTTCCGCCTACTATTTTATTTAAAACCATATATATATATATATATATATATATATATATATACACACATACATATACACTTTTTATTTGTTTTTACATGTAAGCAATAATACATTGTGGGGGGGGGTATGTAAGAAGGCACCGGAAGTTGTTCGTTTTCTGACCATGAGTTAATTCCAATTAATTTTTATAATGGTGTATTGGAGATTAATTTTATATCCCTTTTCACATAGATATTCCAAAAAATTGTTAACTTTATATACCTCTGCTAATTGAACCAATATGCAGTAGAAGATTTAAAGCATTTCAGATATTGGCAGCTATCACAGACACATACATATATGTTCCTTGTTAGTCTTTTATTATCTTTATCCCCAGTTTCTTAACCTTCCCCATCTTTCCTTCTTTATTCCTATATTTCAATGCAGACTTCAATCCACGCCCTATTTTGTTTTCTTTACATACAACTAAATTTTATTCCTTATTCCTATTTTTAACTACATGTGACAGAACCTCCTGATAATAATTCCCTATGACGCTGAAGACCTGATATTTTCATTACAAACTTTGTTGTTGTATAAGCTGTATTGTCTGAAGAGGTCTCTAGTTGCTAGTAACTAGCTGACCGAAACATGCTCATGAATGTGTAGTGACGTATTATTGCACATGTAAAAACAAATAGAAAGTATATCTTGCCCTACTTTGGTATTGAGTACTCTTGTATTAACCTCGTTAAACTTCATAGGTTACTTTACCTCTGGAAAATATTAACCTTGAATTATAAATGTAGATTGCTTGAAGCATTGTTGGTAAACAAGTACATGAGTATTTATGAAGGATGATATGAATGTAGAGACTGAAATGATGAAAGAAAGTATAAAGATTTACACATTTATTTTTTAAGAGATCTTTCACATATCAAATCAGTAAACATGGGACTTAACTGCTAAATATTCGGGGGATGGTGTAACATCTTTGATAATTTCAGGAATGGACCTTTTCTTCTCGAAAAAGAATAAAAAAGTGAAGACATCAAATGGATGAAAAATAAGGATAACTGCCCGCCTGAAGTTATGACGATCTACACTATTTTGCCACTTGTATCTTTTATCCCCAACATTATGAATACTGACAATAGACTTCCTAGGATAAATCCAGAAACAGTTTCTGGCTACTTATTACTTCTATACTTTCTGTAAATATATGTATTTATTAACTACCTCTGTGTTGTCTTATTTCTTTTTGGCTCGTTAAAGCCACAATATATATCTTTTTAAAACTAATAGTTAAACCCAAAGAATTACATGTTCTCTTCCTACTGGTTCGGTATTGGAATGTTTCTAAGGAATATTAAATTCACAAGCAGTCCCCAATCAATCTGTTCAGGGGGGGGGGGTAATTTTGATGACGTTAGTTTTCATAGTTTTTTGCAGGAAGATGTAACTGACTTCCCACATGTTGCAATTACCATAAAATTTGACACAAGCTTTGTTTTTGATATCCAAGCTGATTGTTTAAAATTTAGTCATTTCAAATTGTTTAAAGCAAACCCACGTTTATGGTTCATGTGCATTATAAATTCAGATAGACTGTGTACATAGTACATACGCACACACGTGAGTATGCATATTTTTTTATGATTAAAATTATTTTCAAATCATATTTCAAACAAACAATCTTAATTTTCATTTGCAGTCGTTTCAAAGCAATATTTATTTTAATTAAAACAAAAATTATTTTTAATTTGTGTAAAAAAAAACTGAGACTTAAAATTAGATATGTAAATTAGAGGCCACATCTATAAGGGCATTCTAAGTGGATCAAGTTGTTTGTTCACATTCGATTTACGCATAAATTGCTGCTTGTTGGTACAGTCAGGGAAACAGAGCAAGGAAGGAATTCCAAAAACTAGCAGTTCTAAGAAAGAAGCCAATAGAATAGAAACTCTTCTGGCATCTGGAGGTCTCCACAGTAAATGGGGTGCGATTTAACTAACTGTCAGATATATTTATGTCCATGGAGCACGAAAGCAGCAAGTTCATTGAAGTACTTGTAAAATAAGCAAAAAGGGCGATTGGACAGAGGGTGTAGCTTGGTAGACAGTGTGAAATCTATTAGATTAGATACATTTTTTTAGACCCTGTAAAAGAGGGAGAGACTGAAGGCTTGTGCACCAGCTCAAATATAATAAATAGTTGAAAAGGTTACTTATCATTCTTGAAGGAAAGGGGTTTTGTCTTAGTAGCATTGATGGTTCTTCATTTAAGGTAATCACTGGATGAAATCACAAATCTCAAAATTGGGAAAAACCTTGCCTGCTGATATTTGTACTTTTGGTCATTTTAGGTGGTTTTCAACTTCTGCTGTCTACTCTTTGCCCAGCGATTTGACTCTGAGAGTGAAGTAGTGGATCTCCTTTTCTTTATAAACTTTCACAGATTGACAGAAAATTCCTTTTTGTTGTGTTGAAACAGATGCAAACAATGCTCTGAATCATTGATGCGTTTGTTTTGATAACCTGAGCAATCACGGCATCCACATTGAAAACAGCTTTTCTCCAAATGTTCATGTAAAAATAGTGAAACTCTGCCTTCAAATTCCTTTAATTTTTCTGATATTTCACACAATTTTGATTTATAATCTGCCAAAACGAGTTTATGGACTTTTTTTTTCAGTGTTTTCTGTGACTGCCGAATTTGGAAAATCTGAGCATTCACTACAAGTTGTGTTAGAATACTACTTCTGAACTGTGGTTTCGGACAGAGAAAGGTTCAAATAACACTTATGAAGCTTTGTTGAACAGTATTCCTTGCCATCAAAACCAAAAAAAATTCAGATTTTTGCATAGTTTTTTTTTTTTTTAATTTTTAACAATAGTTTTACATCAACAACTGTAATTTGTACATTAGTAATCCGATTGGGTTAAAATTTTAATATAAACCATTTGAATGTTAGTAATAGTTAAATCCGATGAGTTTTTTTTTATTAGTGGCGCTATCTATATGTCAGGCCCGGAAGCTATTGAGTGATGGGTTTAAAATGCACATACAAATCGACACACACACACACACACATATATATGCATTCATGCAGATATATGAAAATACAGACGAATATAATACACACACACACGCAAATACATGCATATATATGCACATAAATACACGTTACTGTACACACATAAATACATACACATGAATATATGCTAATAAATACGCACACACACATGATTACGTACACTTGAATATATACAAAAAACACACACACACACACACGTGAATGTATACTAAGAGTGTAAGGACCCAATCCCAAGTAGAAAAGCATGTAGAAAAAAAGCATCAAGTTCTAAACTTTTTGTTTTCTTTCTCACCTGAAGCACACCCCCCTAACAACCCCACCCCAAAACGAACAAAAAAATCAAAACAGAAAACGTTTACCTAAATTGCTTGTTTAAGTAGCAGAAACTTAGTCAAAGTGAGGAAGAATGGTGATTCTTCACTATGATAGACGAAAAGCGAGAGAGGAAAAAAGGGTAACCTTTGCACGAAATAATAATAATATGGATGCAGCGAAAGAAGTTTGGACACAAGGGACCAAAAGTCAGTTCAAGTTTCGGAGATAAAAACAAGCAAACACTTTCAGGAAATTAGACCGATTCCATAGGAAAGAAAAAAAAAAGCCAAGGGATAAAATTGAAAGTATGTATTTTTGTTTCAATACTTTTCTTTTTTTTTTTTTTATAGATTTCTTTGAACATTATGATACAATTTTTAAAATTAAGTTTTAATTAGTATCGATTTATAATTTTTTTTTTTTTTTTTGTTAAAAAGGTATAAATATATTTATATCTGCACAAACACACAGAGATATTTGTAGACACATATCTAATTATACGCACACATACACATGCATATACACACATATTTACGCATACAAATACACACATATATTTATACACTCATGTACAAGTATATATATATATATATATTTATACACACACAGATATGGTTATAAATACACACAAATATTTATAAACACACATATCCATATATATATTTTTTTTAATTCACATGCATGGCAATTTCATCAAAAACTTTACTCAAAATAAAATAAATGAACAGTCAAAGCATACAATTAAGTCAATCAAAAACATGTTAAAAACACTGAATTAAAAAAATGCTTTATATTTTTCTTTCTCTATGTCAGTTATTACTGGACCTCAAGTCCAAATTATTTTAAACATCTCATTCGATAACTCCCAATAATGCCCATGCAACCAATTCTTTACGTCATAGGTGCAAAATATTTTTTCCAAAACTATTTAAACTAGATATATTACTGACATACTCCGCCGCCAACAAAGGAAATGCATTCACAATCGCATTTCTACTTCAACAAATATTTTATTAAATATTAAAAAAGTAAATAAAAATGTTTCAGCATTTTTTGTTTGTTTTATCCTATAATTCGCCACAATTCGCTCATGCATGGAGTATTGTTATCATATGTAGGTTGGTGCATTTACCATTAGTCACCCCCCCCCCATAGAAAAAGTCCAAAAAAGAGTCTCAAATCTAATAGATCCAGCACTATCGTCCAAGCTCCAACCCCTGTCCCATCATTGCAATGTTACATCCCTGTGCCTGTTTTATAGGTATTATAATAAAATGTGTCAAATGAACTCATAGCATTTGTGTCCCTTCGATATCCATACTCCTAACCAGCAGCAAAATCCCATCCCTTCACTATTGAAGTTCCCAGATGCCCAAAAGCCATTTACTCTAATAATGTTTTCCCTTGAACTGTTAGACTTTGGCATTCTCTCTATGTTTCCTACCTCCCTGACTAAAATAACATGCAGAAGTTTAAATGTAATGTGAACAGATATCTAGCTGCTCAACTCCCCAAAGTCTCCTGTTAGACACAATCCAAAATAGTAACCCCTTACGTTACAAGACACAATATGCCTAGGGTGAAAAAAATCTTAATTTTGTTTATATTAACCAGCATATTGTTGCTAGTACATATGAAGGAGGCAATGCCTGGGAGGATAGTTTCATGACAAGAGAAAGTATACTGCACTAGCCCCGCCTTGAATTAAGCATTGAAAGATAGAACATTAGTCTGAAATAGTATATTAAACTCATTTGATCAGTAAAAGACAGTGATAACTTTGGCAAGAAAAGAGAATATCGCCCACTAGATTTCAAAGTTGGCTTTGAACACATTCTTTATAGCATAGTCATAAAGTCTATGAATATTATTTCAAAACTATTTATACAAAAATCATTACCGACGTGCACCACCATTTTCCGGTAATTAATTACTTTCTCTGTAAAGAAACACGAATGTTTATTAAGGTGAGCAGTTAAGTAGCATGTCTTATTTCTAATTCTTTTTTTTTTTTTTCTGAATTTTTGAGATGAGGATTGATAATGTTGATTATTTGGATTATTTGGACTATTGTTCTCATCTTGGATGTTATTCACATAATATTTCGGGTTTGGAGTTTATCAAATATATTTTATTAAAGCTCTCCTAAAGAGATATTGAGCACTTCTCTTCTTTTCTCTGTCTCTATAATAAATACAATATGTTGACTGTGATGAAAATGTCATAGGTGAGAATTAATTCTGCAAGATTTAACGTTCCAATACAACATGTTTGTTGCAGAACTTTTGAGATGAGGATTGATTATTTGGAATATTCAAACTATCGTCTCATCTTTGGTGTTTATTCTCTAAATGTTTTAGATGACGTAATTTTCAACCTTTTTTCAGGTGCATCTTGTCGAACTTAGGAATCTGTACAAAATTCTGAACAGACCCTTTATTTAATCCAACGGGGTAGTATGCTCTCATTCTGTCAACCATGACCGGGTAAAAATCTTAATTTGTAATTGTATTTTTAGTGGAGGTTGAAGGTTCAATCCTCAGTGCAGGCGAAACTAAGAATACAATTACAAATTACTTAAGACTTCTACCTGGTCATGGCTGACAGAACAAGAGCAAGCTACCTGTACAGATTCCAAAGTTTGAGAAAAAGATTCCCGAGTTCACTAATATACATCTAAAGAAAGTCGGGAGGTTACATTGAACAAATCATGTGAGAATAACCAGCAGTTTGGATAATCCAAATGATTATATATATATATATATATATATATATATATATATATATATATATATATATATATATATATATATATATATATATATATATATATATATATATATTTAAGTTTCCATAATTTTTTGTTAAGTCCTGATTTACTTGCCTTCCCACGAGGGTAAAGTTAGACACAAGGATGATTTTTCATGTGAGGGAGAGGATGCTACTTTTCAAAAAGGAAGAGTCTGGGTTGGGAAAAAAATAAAAATTGCCTCAGTCGAGAAAGACTTCACTGACCAATGACAAAAAAAAAAGATGAAGTGTAATATCAGAACAGATGAAAAGATATTACACTTTATTCATAGACAAATGTTTAAAACAGGAATGAATTTAATTAGATCGCCTCGCAATCTGCATCCTAAAAATGTCTGCAAATTTAATTTGTTTTTGTTTCATTTTATTTTTTAAAGAAATAAACAAGATCGGTCTAAAAAAATTTTTATTCATATTTTGGTTAGGAACAAAGTGTTGTATCTGTTTATCTTGTATGTCTTTGATCAATAAAAAGAAGTTCTTCTAGATTGAAGTAATTCTTTTTTTTTTTTTTTTTTTTTTTTTTTTTTTGTCACAATCCAAAGTTCCTCTTTCTGGGGAGCTGGGTTTTCCTCACATTAAAAACCGACCTTGTATCTAACTTTGCCCTCGTTTGAAAGTAAATAGAGACATACTGACATGTGCATGGGTTCTACGCCACACTATGCCAACATGTATTCACGGAGGCACTAAGTGATTTTTCAAACATAATTTAGCGAACAAATTCTTCACAAAATACGAATTGAAAGATTTCTGTAAAAAAAAAAAAAAAGTTCATGTTGAATGTTGAAATGAATGTGTAGACAACATTTTTTTTTAACTTACGTTCGCCCCGAACAAGATACAATGCCACTCAGATGTAACAGGTTACTGTGAATTACAGGTATTCTAAGTGTGGAGTTGTGCAACAAGATGTTTGTTCACGTTACATTTAAATTGCTACGTATTGGTACAGTCAGGGAAGTAGGAAAAGAATTACAAAGGTTAGCACTTAAAGAAAGAAACTATTAGAGTAGAAAGCCCTCAGACATCTGAGGATCTTTATAGTGAACAAGTGGGATCTTTATAGTGAACAAGTGGGATCTTTATAGTGAACAAGTGGGATCTTGCTGACGGGCATGTTCATTGAGGGTATTTATGCAGAGAGGACACCAGTGCATCACACTTATCAGAGCCTATTCCATTAAAGTATTTGCAAAACAAGTATAGGATGTAACACTGTAATGATGGAACAGGGGCTGGAACTTGTTAGATAGTGTGGCACCAATTAGATTAAATATTTGGAGGAGGGGTACTCATGCACTTATTGATCCGTGCTGAAATAACGTTATTATTTAAAAAGCCATTCTTAACATGGGGAGAGGAGGGTGTTTTGTAACTATCCTGTACTTTAACCTTACAATTGAATAAAAAACATATAAAACTTTAATTAAACTTGGAAATACGATTCAAAAAATAGCGCGGATCAGTAAGTGCATTAGCACCAGGATTTTTAGCATATCTGAAACAACACACAAATACAAACATACACCCATCTTCACAGATACACATTTATGTTTCAAAATTTTTTAGATGAGGATTTATAATCTGGATTATTCAGACTACTATTCTCATCTTAGTTCTCCACATGCACTCATGGCATAACGTTTAAAGGCGTTGGTTAATAATCAGTTTTCAGCGACAATCTTCTGGGAATGGGGTGTTTATTACCGGTGATAATAGCTAATAACTTAGAATTAACATTTCTACTCGATCATAGCTGACGGAACGAGAACAATCTACCCCTGTGCATTAAATAAAAATGTTAACTTATGTATTTTCTGAATAAATAAATTATTTTAAAAATAATCAAAAGTTAAAGTGCTCAGTTCCAAATTCTACATAGGTTCTTAAATTTGACAAATTTTGAAAAGCTGCACATGTAGAGGGTTGGAGGTTACGTCGGCCAAAACGTTTTTGTCTAAAAATCCCCAAACAAAATCCAAATGAATACTCATATGAAAAGTTCTGAAACAACCACCATGTTGTATTGAAAGTGTAAATTTTGCAGAATCGATCCTCATTTATTATGGCATTTTCAGTTTTAATGAACATGTTACATTTATCAGAGAGGGAAGTACTCAATATCCGTATTGAAAAACAGAGCTCTAATAAAACGTATTTAATCAACTCCCTTTTGTGAAAATTCGTTTTGTTTTTTTTTTTACTCATAAGTCATCGCTTATCCAGACCATGTGGCCACTCAAGGTTAAAGGTTGGGTAGATTGTTAATATGATGATGAAAGGATTGGATACAATGAGCAGAAGATTACTTAAAAGGAATTGATTATCCAAGATGGCGGCTGAACAAGCGTTTGTTTACATTAGAATTAAAGACGATGATGTCGTAATTGGCTGAGAAGCAGCCTCGTGGTATTTTGTTTCACAGATGTAATGTTCTAGGAGAGAAACTTTGTTCATGGAAGTTCTGTTTGGTATTGGGTACAGTGAGAGAGAAAGTAAAATTCTTTGTTATTGTTGTTATAGCGAGTTCTAGCTGTGAATATTTTGCAGGGGGGGGTACCAGTGATTGTAGCGCAATCTAACACTTACCATGAACATGATAATATATGTGAAGAGAGGCCAGCAACATCTCTTCCGTGTGGAAGAGGCTGCAGGGTAAAGAAGAGATCCCCCTACCCTTCTTCCAATTAGGTTGTGAAGTTGGTTTTGTACTTTGTCAAGACAAAAACAGATGTTAAACTGATGAAGATGCTGATATATTTTACAGCAAATCATTAATCACACAAGTTTGAACAAAGTTTTTGGTTTTTCTTTTTCATATATTTTTGAAATTATTTTTTAAACTCTGAACAATTTTCCAAATATAAAGGAGTAATTGGTGTAGTAACGATCCAAGGTTTTTGCATGGTCCATCTCAAGTACTTTTTTTTTTTTTTTTTTTTTTACACAGGAATCACCACTTATCAAGGCCCAGAGACCACTCGAGGAGAAGGGTTAATGGGTATACGTTAGTCAATGTGATTATAGCATAGTAAACATAAGTAGTGGGAATTTTATAAATTGGATTACTTAGGGGGACGGTTCACCAAGAACTTGTTTACGTTGGACTTGAAGACAATTAGATTGTAGTCAGCTCGAAAGCAGGCAATTGGAAGAGAGTTCCACAGGCGTGCATTTCTAAGAAAGAAGTTTTGTTCATGGAATCTACATTTTGATGTTCATGGAATCTACTTTAGATGTTAATGATTTTTTTTCTTTTTACATGAGGGGGTGGGGGTCACCGTTTGTCAAGGCCCGCGGGCCACTCTAGGACAAGGTCATCTGATCATCATCTTATTATTTTTTTAAAAATATTCAATTTATTGTTTTAGTTTATTGTTTTGACAGGTGAAAGGCAATTACACCGCTCTCCCGACATCTCACATGCCATCTATCTGACAGAAGTGTAATTAAATACCAGCAAACAACACAAAATAGAAATTGCAAACAAAAAAGTTCTAACTACTAGACTTTTATTGTTCAATACTTTTTCATTAAATCACAGATTTGCTCCATAAGTATATTTTTCCAGTTATTTATTTCGGTTTTTAATGATCATTTGATGTTAAACTGACAAACATATTTCGGTACTTTTTACGAATAGATATCCAAGAAAATTGAAGTGCTTCCGTCATCAATTCGAATGAACGTTAACCAATTCTACGGAACAAACTGAATATATTAATATTATTGTTGTTATTATTATTATCATTATTATTATTATTATTATTATTATTATTATTATCATTATTATTATCATCATCATTATTATTATTATTGTCGTTACCATCATTATTATTAATCGCATTATTATCATTATTTTTATTACCATTATTATTATTATTAGATTCAAATAAATAAAAACGTCGTTTTTATTTGAATCGAATAATAATAATTCTTGTTCTTGGGGGGAAATTCCGATTTCAATAAAGTACCAATTTCAGTCACACAGATTTTAATGGTTCAGTTCTTAACATAAGAAATTGCGTCCATTTCTTTTTTTATATATATATATATATTTTTATTAGATTAAAAAAGTGTTTTTTTCTATTTTTCTATAAGATAAATTAACGCGCGGCACAAACGTTGAATATTCAGGTGTACCGAAATAAAACATGATTGATTATCGAAAAGAACTAATTGCAGACGTGAATAAAACGACTAATATATATATATATATATATATATATATATATATATATATATATATATATATATATATTATACTCGCAGGGTGCCCAGTGTTGTCCAGTCGGTAAAATATGTTTAAATATATTTTAATTTATGAAAATTTCGTATTTATTATAGAGCCAATTCGCTATTGATTATTATATTGTACCCAATATATAGTAGAGATTTATAAATTTTTGAAATGTATATGCCTTGGGTGCCATCAGCTAGAATCGAAACCAAAACATGTAGCTCTCCAGCATTATTCCCTACCATCTGAGCTAAGTTTCTATGCATATCAAAATTGCATATTCAAAATAATGTAAAACATAAAAATGTATATTTGCACATGTGTAGAAGAGCACTTTAAATCAACTTATGCAAACCATGTTCTAATTTTTTTTCAACTTTAACCCCTTAGCAACTATTTTTACTGGCTAAAAAACCAAATCGAATTTGTTCCATGAGTCTGTAGACCAAAAATTGACCGTAGTTTGGTTGAAGCCATTCCGCACACAGACACGGTCACTTATATATATATATATCCATACAATATTTATTACGATACTATATATACATATTTCAAGGTCGTACCACTGATTTCATTACGTAATAAATATTGTATCTTCAGCTTTCACATCAACGATCGAGCACTTTATTGAATTTTTTCATCGCCTTCTGACACGTAATACATATATATATATATATATATATATATATATATATATATATAAATGAAAATGTCTGTGTGTCTGTCTGTACATTTCCCTACACAATAACTCTTAATTTTCAGTCTACAGACTCGAAATTTGATATACAGGGTACTGAGATTTGGGAAAATCTTTGTGATCGGTTTTCGGCCAGAAATTTGGCTGTTAAGCGGCCAAAGTTAAACGATTTGACCTTTGAGAACCCTACCAAACTCCTCCGCCAATTTTGGGTATAAACAATTGAAATGTTGGATATAAGTTGCTTGGACATGGATCTAACTTAACTTGATTTGAGTCCAAAACAATAAATGTTAAGAGGTCATAATAGGGGTCAAAGTTAAAAAAAAAAATTGACCTCAGCGGTCTCTACCAAATTACTCAGACAATTTCTGGTCTAAACATTTGAAATTTTACATGAAAAGGTATTCAGAGATAGGGCAAGCTTTTTAATCGGTTTGGGTCGAAAATTTGAGCTACCAATATATAAATGTATGTATGTATGTATGTATGTTTGCATGTCTGCCTAAAACTTTCGACTTTATACAAACATTAAAACAATGTACGCAAATTCATGTTTTTGTGCATATCACTGGGACTGATTGGCAATGAAAGCAAAAGAAAAATAAAAAATAAAATATCATTAATAGCAACCCACCATAGCGTTCTTCTAAAGGTTATAACTGTGAGGATAAGAAGTTGGGGACACTTTAAGCATGTTAACCTTTTTCCTCCAACATCGACCAGCAAAATTGCACCCCGCCCCCTCCATCAATAATAATGTAAAATTTACATTAAAGAATAACACCACATAAATGCAGAAACGCATTATCGTCGGTTGCTGCTACTGATAGCGATACTTGGGATTTTGTTTCAGACAATTTTATCCTTTTTTCATCACCAATCGATCCCAATGATGTGCATTTGAGCTCAGAAACGTGTTTTAATTTGTGTAAACTGTTTTTATGTTTATATTTATGTTACACACACATGTGAAGCCATATTTATTATTGTTATAAAACGCTGGAAGTGTGGTTCTCAGGTGAATCTATATCCTAGTGTGAAATGAATCATAAAAAATCCACTTCTGCTAAGAGGTGATGAACAGTATCTCATAAATAAAATGTTTATGGCCAGAATTTCAGGCTTTTCACCAAGTCTTCTGCCAGAAGAGGTTTTAGTATTTTAGTTACACTGTAAATGAAACTGCACAAATGTAGAGAGGGCGGCGGTCTAAACATAGTGGATCAGATGGGATCCGAATTAACACATTTATTCCAAACACTACAACTCGAGAAGGATGGAATCTAAAAAGGCACATAAATTTAACTGAAGAGGTTTCTAATGTCAGAGTGGGCAAGCAATATTCTGGAGATCTCTGCAAAGCCAGAGATAATAATGTTTATCATGACCGTGTCTTTTAGTTTTTTTGTTTTTTTTTGTTGTTTTTTTTTTTTTTCAATACTTGCAGAGTAATTAAAATTCTGAAGCACAAATGAAGTTTTAATGGAAATAACTTTCGCTGGATTTTCATTTCAGCCAGATTTAAGGTTTCATGGTGTGACACTTTATTGCATTTTGACAAGTTTATCTTTAAAATATAGCTTAGAATAAAAAGATGCATTTTTGGCTTAAAAATAGACTTTTTTAACATTCTCTGTACTAGTGTCTCATGGCTTATCAAGTAAAAAAGGCCACTAGAGTATGTAGGTGGTTAGAATACATCATGATGATCAGTAGGGCTATGACAACAGCATATTCTTATCATTGTTTTGACTGTTGATTATATATCCGACACAGTTAATCAACTGAGAACCACATCACTCTATATAAAGGCATATAAGATATCAACGGATACACAATCGAGAGTCAAAACAATGAAAAGAATATTCTGTTGTCATAGCCCTAATGATCAGTAATGATAGAAATTGATTATTTAAGAGGACGGTTCAACAAGAACTTGTTTACATTGGACTTGAAAACGACCATGTTAGAATCAACTGAGAAGAAGCCCCACTGTATTGTGTTCCACAGACGTATAATTCTGCAAAAGAAGTTCTTCTCATGGAACTTTTGTTTAGTTTAAGACACAGATAGAATAAGGGAAATTGCTGATAGAGGTTGTAACTAGACAAGGTTTTGTTGTGAATGTTATAGATTGAAGCTTAGTCATCTATTTTTAATATTTTAACTGGATTTCATGAACAATTATTTATCAATTTATTTATTGCAAACTATTATACTCATCTTCTAGTTGTTGTTTCACAACGTTTCGACCAATTATTCCTCCGGCCTTCGTCAGGTGATTAACTGCAAGCGATTTTTCTTCCATCGATCTTTGGACTGAAACACTTTCTTGGTCTTCAGACTAGAATCAGTTTACCCCAATCTGTTTTGATCTTGGTAGGACACCATCCATTCTCCAACTCTGCCCCCTTTTTTCTTTTCTCTCCCACTTAGATTCTACTCCCTTTAGAAAACGACCTGCTTGTTTTTGGTTCTAAACAAACCGGAATACAGTGGGTAGTTTACTATTTAGAAAGGGTTAGGAGGATTTTACTAACCAGTTTTTGTTTTTTTGCTCCCACTCCTCGTTTCATTCTGATAAAATTTTTATATATATGCATATTTGTAAAAAATTAAAATTTCAAATAAATTTGGGAATACCTTAAGTAGGGCGGTCTCCAGTGTAGATGTGGTACTGTGATTACTGAGATGATTCTAGTTAAGAGTAGGATAGACGTTTGTTATTATTAGTGACCAAGGATGACCAACGACATCCATTTCCTCCACACACTTTTCATGACCTTGTATCTAATTTGTTCTAAAAGTAAATATTTTATATACCTGCAAATAATTCAAAATGTAGTATCTGTTCTCATAAATTCAGTTACATCAAACACTTTATTATTTAAGACACCACTGTATATATATATATATATATATATATATATATATATATGTGTGTGTGTGTGTGTGTGTGTGCGTGTGTGTATGTATATATATGCATGTGTGTGTATATATACATATATATATATATATATATATATATATATATATATATATATATACTAGCTGTACCCTGCCAAGCGTTGCTGTGGCTCAAATTGGCGCAATGGAAAAAGTTCCAAAATGAGAAAAAGCATGTTTCTTATAGGTTTATTTTTCCATTTTGCATGGGTACACAGTTTTTGTTGTTCCATTTTCTTAGCTGATATAGAGATTTTCCGGTTTGGTGACTCTTGAATACGTAATATAAATTGTCCATGTGAAAAAACAGTCAGTGTGTAACTGTAAGGCCCACAATTGTCAAGATTGTTCCCTGTGCTTTGTTGATGGTTATTGCAAATGACAATAAAATTGGAAAGTTCAATTTCCTAAAGTGTAATGATGTATCCGGTGGAATCATAGGAATGCATGGAATGAAGATATATTCATCTGTGAAAGGTCCTGTTAAGATTGTTGTTTCTATGATATTGTTTGTTAATTTTTTTTTTACTGCAAGCTATGTGCCATTGCAAAGCTTGGATTGGTTTATATTTCACGACATGATAATTAGTACACCAAATTTCAGTTGCAATACATGCGGTGGCATCCCTGGCAAATATAGCTGTTGGATAATTAACCACTTTATCTGCTTTCACAACAGTGTCGATGGATTTGTATTTGACTACCTCACTTGGAATTTTACATTGAATAATAGCGTTAAGTTCATGGGCATCTTTGTATTGACCTGCAAGAATAGCTCATTCACTCAGTCAAATGGAATTCTTATAATTTGAATATCTGCAAAAACCTTTTAAACTAACTATTCTTTTGATGAAATAAAATTACAGAAATTACAGAAGTTAAAAGTCAAAGAATTTTGCCCTAAACTCTGATCAGCTGGCACTTTTTCGTACCCAATTTCCCACTAGTGATGCAAAAGTTTTTGTGCGGATCGAACAGTCGGCAACTGGACATGCATATTTTGAGTTAAGTTTAATGTCTTCACATGGAACAAAAAAGTAGAGTATTTGAGGCAAGCATTTATTTCATCTGCTGGTGTTGATTGAAGAATAACAGGTAACATTTGTCTGAAATCTCCTGTAAGCAATATTACTGCATTCCCAAATGATCTGACATTGCCATGCAAATCTTGCAAGGATCGACCAAGAGCCTCAAGTGATTTTTTGCGTACCATTTTGCATTCATCCTAAACAATAAGTTTGCATTTCTGCAATATTTTTCCCCATATTGGATGTTTTGGAGATGTCGAACATGAGATTTTTGAAAAATTGAATGTTTTAAAGTAGAATAAATAATTCTTCTACTTGGCAAGGTCGCAGGTATTCCTCATGCAGCAAGGGCTAAGGCTATGTCATTTTGTTACCAAATGGCTGCCAAAATCAATTTAATTAGAAAGGTTTTACCAGTTACTTCTGGTGCTGTTCAAGGTAGCAGTAATTTCCAAATAACTTCTATTCTCACAGTCAGTAAATTAGCTGACTAAAATAGGATTTATCCATATTTTGACAATGCCTTATTCACTGTAATTTATTTAGGAGACTAAAATAGGATGAGGGATTAGAGATGGACAGATAGAGAGGAAGATATATAGATAGAAAAGAGAAAGTGAGAGGAAAATAGAGAAAGAGAAGGAGATAGAGAGATAAAGGGATTGATAGATAAACAGAGAGAGGGGGAGAGTTAGAAACAGAGAGGGATGAGACAGAGGAAAGGAGAGAGATAGAGGGAGTTAGAGAGAGAAAGGGGCTCAAAGAGAGATGGAGAGGGTGATATAGAGAGAAATATAGATTGAGAGAGGGAAAGGGAGAGATGGATAGAGAGAGATATTAAGAGAGGAAGAGAGAGAGGGAGAGAAACAGAAGGTGAACTACACTTCACCGTTTGTTTCCTCGTTCAGTAGAGAAGAAATCTTTCGAGACTGAGGCAATTTTAATGTTTTGTTATTATCCAGAGTACCCCTTTTTTTTGTGGGGGGGGAGCGACTAGATTTTCCTCACATTAGAAACCGACCGGGTTATCTGTACTTTCACTTAACAAATTAATAAAAGAAAAACATATTGTAAAATTTGAATTTAACATGAAAATACTATTTTAAAAAATAGCACGAGTGCATAAGTGCCACTTTAGGTACTCCTTGGGCGTTGAGTTCCATGGCGACCAGCATAATTATTTAATGGTCGCTCCCTTAGCCCCCCCCCTAGCAAGGCTAATGCATGCACACGTAACATTTTTTTTATTTACTGACGTTGGCTTAGTAACTAAACGATTTATTGATAATTTCGTAACCCTTAAACTCATGCCGGAAGATTTGAATTGGTTCATTATTGTTGTAATGAAAAAAAAAAAAAGTTTCATTCAACACAAAACCAAAAACACATTAATAATAAATGATTTATTATTGTATTCATTGAAATTTACTAATTTTTAAATAAAAAAGTTAAAAAAAAAAATTTAATAAAAAATAGTTGCTTATGTGCGCATAAAAAACTTCTTTTTTTTTTTAGATTAGGTCCACCTTGGAATCACCCCCCCCAACCTCCAAATCTTAAGAACAGCTTCCGGAATAAACACCACTTTTGGAGGGGGGGGGCTATTTGCAAAATTTAAGTGATATTTGTTGTCAGCATACCCACCCGAAAATACTATTAAAAAAAAAAAGGAGGGGTTCAGTGCCCGTGGCAGAGAAGTAGATTTATTTATCAATAAAAGCTGCGGAGAAGTAAATTTATTTATCAATAAAAGTCGTCATTTAAAAAAGAAAATTGTGGAGGTGGACCTAAATGTAAATATTTACCAAAAAAATTATCCCGAAGTTTATTGCAAAAACGTTTTGTTTTCGCACTATTCAACAATTTGTTCATCCACGCATGTAAATTAAAAAATATTTGTAAAAGTGAGAAGTTATCAGAAGTTATCAGTAAATGATTTAATTTTTTTTTTTTATTTATTTATTTATTTATTTTTTTACATTAGGTCCACCTCCACAAATGTTAAGAACGACTTTCAGAATAAACACCCTCAACCTCTCCATGTTAACAACGGATTTCGGAATAAACACCATTGGGGGGGGGATATTTAAAAAAAAAAAAGTTGATAAAAGTCGTCATTTAAAAATAAATTTAAAATCAAATGTTTGTAAAAGTGAGAAATTATTAATTTAATAATTATTAATAAATGTTTAGTAACATTTTTCGGTGCTAATGCAGAGAGTGATCCGCGCTATTTTTTAAATCGTGTTTTTTTTTTTATTCCAACCAATCTTATATCGAAAAACAAAAAAAAAAACTCAAAAAGAAAGCGACAAACTTTTTTTGGGGGCCTTATATGATAAAGAAAAAATGTGTAAATTAAAAAATTTGGAAGATAAACAAATGAATTGTTTTTTTTTTTGTTTTTTTTTTACTTACTAAACAGAAAATGAAATCTTTCGTCAATTCATGGCTGTGAAATGAATTGAACCGGAAGTTTAGTTTTATCAATAGAACAGATTCGCACCACGGTTAAAAAAATATATTTATTTTATTTAATATTTTAATAATTCGCGAGGTAAATTTATTTTAATAACATAAAAACATGCCTCGACTCTAAAGATGGGTTGTCTGAAAATTTCAAATAAATTGGTAACGTAGAAATATGGTTTTATTCGTTTGGAACGAACCAAATTTACATTTATATATATATATATATATATATATATATATATATATAGAGAGAGAGAGAGAGAGAGAGAGAGAGAGAGAGAGACAAAATTACATAGTCGCGACATTGGACATGCTAATGTTTCGGACACATGATCGATCAAGACCTCGTCCTCGTTAGGTGACTTAATAAAGTTAGTCTTCCACAGAAGAAATTTGATATTTAAATGAAGAGATAAAGAAACTAATTGCTTGAAAAAAAAAAAACATCTTAAAATTTAGAGAGAGGGAGAGGGGTTATGTGATATATAAACTCCAGACACTGAAAGTAAAGGCAGAAAAAAAAAAGTTAAAATTTAGAGAGACGTTTGTTATTATTTGTGACCTTGTACCTAATTTGTTTTAAATGTTCTTTCTGCAAATAAATATTTCAACGTGTAGTATTTGTTCTGTCCTCTGTTGGTGGGAAGTTGGTTTGTTGGTTTTGTTTTACGGCATATCAACCCTTTTCGGGTTATTTAATGCCGAATCCAAAGATTTTGAAAAAAAAGAAATTTTTTATAGAATATATTTGTTGTTTTCACGTCGGTTTCTATTTAACCCATAGTTGGGACCCTAACAGGTACTACCAGTCCGGTTCAGAGTGGACCTGGGAGCAATAGTAATTAAAGGGTGGCTCTACACTCCCCAAAGCTCGCAAGCTGGGGTCTCACCATCGGATATAGTTTAAGGTCATATCCAGGACCCCCATTGAGGGACTTTTACCCTCTGCAGAGGGGCAGTCAGCGTATTCTAATGCCCCACCGACAGGGCCGTTGGCGGGAAGTAAATTCTTCTTGACTGGAAAAGGAGGAGAGTGAGGATGGGGGATAGCAAGAGAGGAGAGGTGAAAAGAGAGAAAGAGAGAGAGAGAGAGTTTTAAAAGTAAGATGCTGCTCACATTTTAATTCCTTCATTTTGTTGTCCATGTCCCGAGTAACACCGGTTAGCCAAGCTAGTAATGAACTTTTGTATACATGGCTAATGTGCACTACAACTAATAAATAATGCATGTAAATATGCAAATGTGTACGGAGCGGAAACATATATACAGCATAATCACATTGACACACTAGCTCTCTATAAAACACCAAAGTTAAGCAACATTGAGCCTGGTCACTGGCAGATGAGTGACTATTTGAAGATGCCAGGTGTTGTATGTAGGAGAACGTCAACACTTTGCTGCAAGAACCCTGAAAAAGGATATACAAGCGACTGAGGACAGCTTGTGGATTTGATATTCCCATATAACTTCCTCTTTTGCAGGACGTTTGTTTAATCCACGTAGGGTGAGTGCCATTTCGATACAGTAGGGAGTGTAAACATTAGATGCAGTTTGGGTGAATTTCCGAAAGCATGATTGTCTTAAAAGATGTAGTGTGTTGTTTCATTTAATCAAAATTGACTTGCAAATATCCAGAGTGAATCTATGCAAGTCGCTGCATTGGTTGACGAATTCAGAATTATTGCAAATCTGTGGTAGCCACACCAATTTGTCAGTCGAAAGGATGATGCGGGTCTGAATGTATTATTAACTGAACACCTCTTACAACAATTTGGAAAAGTGACCCACATTTCTGGTAAATTAAGTGATCTATCACCTAAATGGAAACAGGAAGGGAAATTAAAAAACTGAAATTAGATTTAAACGACAAACTAACAAAAAAATAAAACATCTACTGGGTACTTGAATGATTATATTTATAGCCAAGGGTGACAAGAATGAACTAATCTGGTAACAAAATCACTGTATAAAATATACTGAATCTTTTTGATCTTTCGATTCATAGCTTTACATCGGAACAAGAGGAGGATCACTGCTGATTCTGACTGGGTTATTTATTTACCAGGAAGTCTTTAGGATTGAAAGCTTTCCTGACTAAATTGATACTGTTAATTTTTGCTTGGAACAACTACTTTTAATGCTTACAATTTTCTTTTCTAGAAAAGAAAATTATCCGATTTCAAATATTAGTTATTTCTTCCGTTATCTTTTTTTGGATTATTTTTCTATTACAAGAATGGCTCTCCACTCAAACGGCCTTCTCATCTTTATCTGCATATTTATATACATATTTTGATTGCAGAAATTCCTTTCTGAACCAAAGTACTGTAGGTTTGCAATAACAGATACCACATACAAATTCATTATGACTAGACTATTAGCCACTATCCTATGTAACTTTAGAACAAGATTTTAGACACATTTAGCCTTTACAATAAAATCTTACATTTCATCCTAGGTGCAACACCATCACAATTGCAGCATCTTTAGAGGAAGTAGTTCCTATTTTTTCCTCTAAATATTAAGTCTTCCTACTGCCCCCAGTCAAGATGGGAGGAAATATACATATTCTACAGATACTGAGCTTGCACCCTTTGTAACTGGATTATAAGCTCATAGACATAACGTAATCTTTCCATTTCCCGATTCAAAAATAATTCTCCCTTCTCGAATTCCACCCATTCTCATTTGCTGAGAGTTGACAATTTGAATATTCCGAAATCTACCTCTTAATACATAAATGAATGCTCTAGAACTTTTCAAATATGGCAGTACTCTCTACAAGAGGCTATCATTTAAAAGAAATAAACAAAATACGAACATAATAAACAATCATAGACAGAAAATTAAATGCTGATAACCTTATACTTACTTATGTACACATTGACAACACGTCACTATCCCCCCCCCCCAAAAAAAAGAAAAGAAAATGTACAGGACCATTGTTTATTTTTCGATTTTGGAGTGGCTTAGCGAAACACAATGCTATATTTTTAAAAATTTTATTTTGTTTTATCATGGGGCGTTTTTTTTTTTTTTAATACTTTTTTTTACATTTACTTTTAATGTTGGCGATTTAAATTACTTGCATATTTTCTTACGTTTAGCTAGATTTCAATCATGTTACTTATCTTGTCTCCTTAGGTTTTCAACTATGAGAGAGATAGAGCAAGCAAGCAAGAGAGTTGGGAAGAATATATATATATAATTTTTTGTTTTATTTTTACTACCATGGCAGGTGCTCGTCTGAACTCCAATCTCTGGTCCCCCCTTGCCAATTTCTCATGATAAACACCCGCCTAGCTGAAACCACTGTCAAAAATTTTCCCCACTCCTTATCTGTGCCAAAATCAAAATGTAGATTCCTAAAACAGGGCTTCTTTCTTAGAAGTGCATGCCTGTGGAACTCTGTTTCGGTTGCCTGTTTCCCGCCTGACTACAATCTGGATGTCTTCAAGTCCAATGTGAACAAATTCCTGATGAACCATCTCCTTACGTAAGACACTTTATCAGATCTCCAACACTAACGTACTGTACACACAATAACCCTTATCCCCGAGTGGCTTCCGGGCCTTGATAAGTGGTGACTACCTTGTAAAAGAGAGAGAGAGAGAGAGAGAGAGAGAGAAAATAAAAGCTGATGTAGATATTGTTTGCCGTGAAATGTTTTTATTTTCTTCAGCATAAAAAGAAATGTAAAAAATGAGCAAGAGAAAGAGAGAAAGAGTTGGGAAGAATATATACAGAGAGAAAGAGAGGGAGAGAGAGAGAGAGGAAATAAAAGCTGGTGTAGATATTGTTCATGGTGTAATGTTTTTATGCCAAAGAAAAAAACACATTTCACAGCGTCAACATTATCTACAAAAGCTTTTATTTCCTCTCTCTCTTCTCTCTGTATATATTCTTCCCAACTCTCTCTCTCGCTTTTTACACTTCTTTTTCTGCTGAAATAAAAACATTTTACAGCATCAACATTATCTGCAAGTTTTTATGTTCTCTCTCTTTCTCTCTCTCTCCTTCCTTCTGTATATATTTTTCCTAACTCTCCTTCTCACTCTCTTGCTCACTCTTGTCTCACTATTATTATTTCTCTTGCGTTTTTTTGTGTCCATGTGCTTGTTTTATCATGCGGCTCACTACACTAAATTGTTATCACAAAAGCAAAAAAAAAATAAAATCATCTACCTACTTTTCATTCTGCCTTTACTTACATATTCACAGATTGTCATGAAGCAATAACTATAGGAGAGGAGGATAACAGTCCGCAAATAAATAAATACATAACTATTTTCTTTATCAATAAACTTACAGATATTCTTCTATTATGAAAATAAAAAAAGCAGTTTGTCACACTAATTCCTTCTTAAAAAAATTAATTTTGTCTTTTTTTTTGGTAGGTGGGTGGAGGTGGAGTTCTACTAAATCTTACACCTAGAATTCTTATTCTAATTTTGATTCTAGAAAGTCTCTTAAATAAAAGGTAATGGAAGCAATCTTAATCAGAAACACACACACACACCGAATATGCTAAAAGACTATGTTGTATTCTTGATTTAAATAAAAGTCATTGTAATAGTAATCTCTATATATAAAAAACAAAACGGCCACACGTTTTTTTTTTTTGCACCAAGCATTTCTACAGACTGAGATTATACTATCCATGATTTGCAAACGGAGGTCGTCTCTACATTTATTTTGAGTGAGTTTAAAAAAAAAAATGGTTTCCAGTGTTTGTTTGTCTTTCTCATATAAATAAAGTGGAGCTGAATCAAAATAAAAGCGATTCACTGGCCTTCGTGGCCAGCACATCTTGAAGGCAATCAGCATTGATCACTGTGGAGAATACCCTTCATATCAGACAATTGCTATTTATTAAGACGCTGCCACAGCTCCCTCTCTTGTGGAGGAGCTGGTTTCCCCCACTATCGTGGGCAAACTAATACAGTGGAAAGCTGAAAGCTTAACTGGCTTACAGCCAAACATAAGTGCGTGATTTCATTTCTTTGCCTGCGTGAACTCATACACTTAACTTTCACTTTCTGCATGTCAACTTTTTGATCACTAAATTTTAATGCTTTTTGCTTCCTATGGCATCGTAGCATAGTGGTAATATCTTACGTTTTCTTTCACTTTCTTTTCCGTCACCACATCACGGGTTCAAGCCTGCCTGACTACTAAATTTTTTTTTTGTTTTTACACCTCCAAATACCAAGGCAACGCCGGGCACTCCTACTAGTTTATTAAAAGAAAGAAAAGTTTCATACATCAAAATACTGTGAACAAATATAGAAATCAGTTAATTACCGAAAGTGTTCAAATTGTTGGCCATTGTGGTTCATGAACAGCTGACAGCGCTCACTGATTGAATTGAAAAACTGAATGGAAATAAAAGTGATTCTGGTGAAATACCCTTCATATCAGACAATTGCTATTCATCAAGACACTGCCAGCACTCCCCCTATTGTGGGGGAGCTGGTTTCCCCCACCATCTTGGGGAAACAGATACAGTGAAAAGCTGAAAGCTTAACTGGCTTACAACCAAACATAAGTGCGTGATTTCATTTCTTTGCCTGCGAGAACTCATACACTTAACTTTCACTTTCTGCATGTCAACTTTTTGATCACTAAATCTTAATGCTTTTTGCTTCCTATGGCATCGTAGCATAGCGGTAAGATGTCACGTTTTCTTTCACTTCATTTACACCTCCAAACACCTGGGCAACGCCGGGCACCCCCGCTAATATATGATAGATGGAAAAAACCCTCCATATATATATATATATATATATATATATATATATATATATATATTCTATATATATATATATATATATATATATATATATATATAGAGAGAGAGAGAGAGAGAGAGAGAGAGAGAGAGAGAGAGAGAAGTTTAAATTTGACGATGTCTACCTTACTATTACAAGCTAAACAAATTCTGGAAAGAATAAAGTGTCTTCCATGCAAACATCCAACTTGTCTAGCATAAATCTATAACAATAGACTGAAAAGCTGCCAGACAAAACAAAATCGAAATCAATGACTTCTTTATTTACTAGTGAAAAGATTGCGACAGCTTTTTATGTGATCAAGTCACACGTTTTAACGTTTTGTTTGCAATTACTAGGGTCAATTTTAAGCTGTTTTTGTTTTTTTGTCCTACTATTGTTTTCTAGCCTTCATAAGATGACGTCATGGGTTTAATTAATTGCAATAAAATACAGATGTTCTTTTATATATATATATATATATAAGACTTAGAGGAATTGTAAAAATAATTTTTTTTTTGGGGGGGGGGGCAATTTTTCAGTACAGATAGCAAAACGAAAAAGTGATCAAGAAACAAATATAAACCCAAATAAATGTTACCAAAGGCAAACTAAGTTACTCTTCTACCTACCTGGATAAGTTTTTTGTGTTTTAACTTATTTCAAAACGTTTATATCCCTTAAAACACAAATAGTACCGAGTCTTAAGTTAAAACAAGGAAAAGAATGGCTGACATAAGCTAATCAACTTGGGAGTCTCAATAATCACACAAAGATCGAAAATTAAAAAAAAAATACTGGTAGAAACCCACCCAATAAATGTCACCATGACATTTATTGGGTTGGTTTTCTACCAAAACTTATCTAAATAGGTAGAAGAGTTAACTTATTTTGCTTTTGGTAACATTTATTAGTTATATTATTGTTTTATACTGATTATTCGTTTGTTGTATACACTGCAAAAGACTTGTTTTTTTTTTGGGGGGGGTTGCTTCTTTTAACACACTAACATTCCAATCTGTTCAAATCAATACAAAATTTTTGATCTAGGATCTAAGTTATAAAAAATACACTTATTACCAAAGTTGAAAGACATAATGGTATTTCTACACAATTTGAACAAAACTAAACTGACTTTTTCCGAAGAAAAGTTTTGGAATTAGCCAGAAACAGATGAAGGATTTTTCGAATTGGAAAGCATAAAAAAAGAAAAACTTTGTTTTTTGTCCAGAATTCTCCTTGTATTAAAAACCTAATAGATTAGCAAAAATCTGTATGATGTACATACCTGTGATGTGATGAAAATATCATATTCCAAAAAATATGTATTGATCAAATAGTTTTATTTTTAAATAAAATCAAATTTTATGAGTAAGAGAAGAGTGGTTGTCTTGTTTGCCATTTTGAAAACAATCTAAAATAACAAAAAAAAATCAAAGGAAGATAACTCAATAATGTAAACTTGCAAGATTTATGTTGCACCCATTAATCACTTAAAAATGATTTTTTTTTCAACAAAAACGATATTACTTGATCAATTTACGTGATTTTGTAATATTTTCATTTCGTCACAGATACATATATCATATGGATTTTTCTTTATTTTTGTTTTTTAACATAGCAGGGTTCACACAGATTTTCAATGTCCATTTTTAAGGACTTTTCAAAGTTCTCCAAACCCTCTTCCGGACGAAATTTGAGTTTTCAAAGCAAAATTTAGGGTTTGCCGTACAATCCCCAGAAATTTGAAAATGTGGTCAAAAATCAAATATACAGCAAATAAAAAATTACTTTGTAACCTACTTGCATCATGTTTTTGGTATTTTAAAGTAGTTTTAAATGCTTTTTTTATCTTGAATATTAACTCTCCTTATGGCTTTTAAATTTTAAACCAAGATAGCTACCGTCTTGCCCACATTTTTTCGACCCGATAGGCCTCATTTCCAATTATTATTTATTTTGTGGGGAAAGGAAATTCGTCATTGGAGAGTCCCATCTGCCAAGAAACGTTTTTTCTTTTGTATTAATGGCGGCCACCACTACCCCTCCCATCCTTGTGCTCTCACCTTCAAAAAAACTTAAATTATAAATGAGGGCAAAAAAGGAGGAAGATTTGACCCCCCCCCCCCTAAAAATGATCCCTTCCACTAAAAACATATCAGGTAGTTTTGTGATAAAGGGACATAATTCTTGTATTCACAGTAATACAATGTAATTTCAGAATAATATATTTCAATGTTATTTTCAATATTTAAAAAATATTCTAATGGTATTTTTATTAATACTTTAAAAAGGAATTTAATAGCATTTATTTTGATTTTATTTTTAATATTTCAACACAAACTTTTACTGGACATAAAGAATACGATTTTCAAGATATTTTCCATATTTTCAAGGATTTTTCAAGATAATAGAAATAAGGCGTTTTCAAGGCAAAAGTCAAAATTGAAGGATTTTTCAAACTTGTATAGGAAGAATTCTGGACAAGAATTTAAACTTCTGGCAACAAACGATTAAAGACAATTTATCTCCTGCACCCTCCACCAATTCTTTTTCTCTTCCATCTATGCATAAAATCAACAATTTTTTAGAAGAGATTTGATGATACATACTATGTGGATGTTTTTAACCATTTTGCTAACTCTCAACGAAAGTGCTTGATGGTTAACCATATCATAGGCTTCCATAAAGTCTATAAAAACTCTACCAGTGACCAGTTCAGCTTGGATCCCATCCTGTATGTATTGTTCAATACTTGGCCCAGGCATGACCACGAAAACCAGATTAGTCTGGAGTTAGCTAGGACTTCTCGATTGGGGCAATTCATGTGAGGATGAGCCATTCATAGAGCTTGAATAGGACATAGAACAGGGATATAGGTTGGTAGCTAGAAGCCAGGATCTGGTCTTTCTCTGGCTTAAGGAGAAATCTCTTTGGCCTTTTTCCAGATCTTATGGATTTGATACTTGGTGGCACAGCTGTTATAAAGTGCCAGAACCCACTTGAGTGACCTTGTGCCAAAGTGCTGTATCATCTCAGTACTGGTGGCATCTAAACCTGAAGCCTTGCCTGGTTTAAAATGTTTCATAGCAAATTTAAGTTTCTCCATTGTAAATGGTGGGAAGAGGTCATCTGATTGTTCCATGGCGAGTTTCATTTTAGTTTTCATCTGTATTGTACATTAGTTTTGAAGCCTAATCAGAAAAGAAGGTGCACCACTTAAAGCCTTCCTCTCCAAACACATGATCTCTAGAAATAGTTCATGAAAATATTGTACATGATCAGGAGAGGATTTTCAACGTTTCAAGCTCTTTTCTCAATGATTTTATTTGAACAATCCTTTCATTGATATGAAGATAGTAATTACTATTATTTATTATCTTTACAAAAAAAAAAAACTGCTGGTATCATGAGAATATTGCATGATCTCATTACACACTAACAAGTAGATGATCATATATATATATATATATATATATATATATATAATGAAATAAAAAAGATGCAGTGTGTACCTGGTAATGGTAAACTCCAATCTATTATAAATACCAGTATTTATATATAAATATTTTAACCCCAACCAAATAAAAAAAAAAGCTCAAGACACAACAGAGAGTAAAGCTTATTAGAGAAAGTTGGCCAAGATCAAAGTGTGGTATCTGTTCTTCAGGTGCGGCACTTCCATTTCTCGTTCTCTTTCAGGGGAGGAGAAGTCCTTCATGACTGAGACAACTTTTATTTTTGTACCTTTTCTCCACATTAAAAAACGACCCTGGTGTCTAACTCTGTCCCGTGGGGAGGCATTGTAAATAGGTACAATCAAATTTATTGTTTGACTGAATACTAAAAAAAAAAAAAAAAAAAAAACGATTTACAAAGTACTTATTCCATGGGGTTTTAAAGAATGCTACTCTTGCTATTCTTCTCATCAGAGGACAGAAAGAAATCAATTAGTTTTCTTTCTCTTTATATATATATATATATATATATATATATATATATATATTTTAGAAGAGATTTGATGATACATACTATGTGGATGTTTTTAACCATTTTGCTAACTCTCAACGAAAGTGCTTGATGGTTAACCATATCATAGGCTTCCATAAAGTCTATAAAAACTCTACCAGTGATCAGTTCAGCTTGGATCCCATCCTGTATGTATTGTTCAATACTTGGCCCAGGCATGACCATTTTTTTTTTAACTTATGTTCGTTCCTAACAAGGCATATTGCCACTTGGACATAAGGGGTTACTATTTGGGATCATGCCTAGGAAAGATTAACAAGATGTTGGTTTACATTACATTTAAACTTCTGCATATCAGTTCAGTCAGGGAAGCGGGTAGTAGGAAGGGAATTACAAAGTCTAGCTGTTCAAGAGATGAAATTATTAGAATAGAAAGCCTTCTGGCATTTAGGGTGCTCAACAATGAAGGGATGAGATTTTGTTGCTAATCGGGTTTGTCGGGGATATATATGTTGAGGAGGCACAAGTGCAACGAGTTCATCAGAACACGTTCCATTAAACTATTTGTAAAACAGGCACAGAAATGCAACATTGTGGCGATGGGACAGGGGTTGGAATTTAATTGACAAAATGGAATCTATTAGATTGAAAACTCTTTTTTTGGACTCTATCCAAGAGGGAGAGGCTAGTGGTAGATGCACCAGCCAAATCTGGCAACAATACTCCATGCATGGGCGAATGGTGGCCTTCCACAGATGTACACATTCACAAACGACTTCCCTGATAATAGTGTATTCAATATTATCAGGGAGGTCGTTTATGAATATCAGGAATAATAGTGGTCCAAGATATATACAATTGATTATATACTTTCACTGTGTGTGTGTGTGTGTGTGTGTGTATACACACATATATATGCATTTATGATTTCAATATATACAGATGAGATTATATGCATATACTTCCAATGTGTACATATTACTCGCAGGAACACTCAACGATGCTCAGGATTAAATGTACTTTTCCACTATACCTATAACATTATATTTCTTTCTTTTTATTGCTTTACTATTACTATTCCTGTTTCGCCAGCTTAAATTTCACTAAAATGAACATACAAATTGTAAGTTTCAAGGGAATTCAGTTGGCATGGGTCACTAAAAGGTGGGCATGTAGATATTTGATACATAGTGGATAATGTAAAAATTTGAGATCACTTCTATTGTCTTCTTCAGATAATTTATACATCTCGTATAAACTTTGTGAAAATAGGATATATTTGAAATTCTAAAAGAATCCTACTCCTTATAGCTCCCTTAGGTTAGGAGGGCACTTTCAGATTCCACTGTCTTCCCCAAATAATTTTATACATATTTAGATCTCATAAAAAAAAGATATATTTGAAATTTGAAGGGGATTATGATCTCATAACCTTTTTAGGAGTGCACTTAAAGATTCAAGAACTCTTCCATTGTCTTCCATCCTACATTTTACATAATACATTTTTAGATTTTATGTACATTCTCTATATGGACATACAATCATCACACAGACATTGAATATATATATATATATATATATATATATATATATATTTCTCCTCTTAATTGGGCAGAGCTTCATCTATTTAGACAGGATTGGCCCTTTCTCTCTGAAAAAAAAATCTGTTATTTCAAGTTTATTTATTTATTTTTTACAGGAGAGTCATCACTTATCAAGGCCCAAAGGCCACTCAAGATAAGGGTTAATAAATGTAAAGTAGTAGTGTAGTAATGTAGTTAATAGTGTAAGTTGGTACAATTTGATTAATTAAAGGGACGATTCAACAAGAATTTGTTTACATTAGTCTTGAAGGTTACCATATTGTAGTCATCTGGGAAGCATGCCAATGGAACTGTGTTCCATAGACGGACAGTTCTAGGAAAGAAGCTGTGTTTAGATTTAAGCACAGATAGACTGGAGGAAACTGTTGATAATGGTTGTAGATAGTCAAATGTTTTTTGTGAAAGCTTAATAAGGGGGGACCATAGATTGGTTCAGACGAGCACTTACCATGAAAATAACAACAGAGCAATGACAGGCTTGCGATGTCTCTTCTGTGGGAAAGATGTTGCAGGGAAAGGAAAAGGGCATCACCTACTAGGTTTCGAAGCCAATTTTGAACTCTATTGAGGAAGGACAGAGCGCACTAAGCAGCCCTTGCCCAGATCTGGCAACAGTGCTCCATTTTCAGGTGTATTTGGCTCTTATACGGATAGAGGATTGCATCGCCAGTGAAATAATACTGGAGCGGTAGAATGATCCAACCATTTTTCCAGCGATCTTGACAACAGATTTGATGTATGTGTTCCATTTCAGGTCAGGAGTGAAGCTCAGTTCCAGAAGCTTGTCATGACATGGTCCTTCCCCAACATGAGAGCCATTTATTTCAATTGGGGTGTCATGGGGGTCAAAACGATTATGATGAAAAGAGAGAAGCTTGGATTTAGATGCATTAAAATTAACCAGCAACCTTTTTCCCCATTGCACCATATGCTTAAGATCAGAAGAGAGAATCAGAAAGATCTTGGTCATTGTTGGCTTTTGAAGTGTTGCTATATGAGGTGTCATCAGCATACATGGCTACGAATGACCTAAAAGTATCATTTAGAAGATCATTAATGAAGATCAGGAAGAGAGTTAGGCCCTGGATGGAACTCTGAGAGATGCCAGCATTAATACTGTGCGCTCCTGATTTCTGCCATAGACAACTACATTTATAAGCCTATCAGAGAGAAAGGGTTTAATAATTAAGACATTTCCAGCTATTCCGTAGCTGTCAATCTTATGAAGTATACCTTTATGCCATATTCTATCAAAAGCCTTTGATATGTCAAAAGCTACTGCTTTAGAAATGAAGTCTTCATTGAAAGATTCACTTATCCTATGTGATATTTTAGCACTTCAGCCGTAGATCTAGCAGAACAGAAACCATATTGCATGTCACTGAGTAGGCTATTTTTGCTGAGGTGGTTGACCACTTCTCTATTTATTACAGATTCTAGCAACTTATTTATGACACACAGGAGACCGATGGTCTGTACTGAGCAGCAGATAACCGATCTCTGGAATTTTTAAATATAGAGCATTCTGATGAAGTTTCCAGGGTGTTAGGAAGCATTTTTCCATAAACAGCTTTTTAAGTATGGGAGCTAGTTTTGGTTTAAGCTTTTTGAGTATTATGATTGGAATGCCATCAGGGCCAGTTGCTTTACTGAAATCAAGATTTTTGATAAGCTTAGCAGTATATTGGCATAGATATTCGTATGTCGCAGTCACAAGAGGAAATACAGGGGGTAAGTGGCCCTGATCGTAAAGGGTAGAATTTGCTGCAAAGTTTTGGGCAAAAAGTTTGGCTTTGTCAGATGCTGACGAATTAACTTTATTTCTTTCTTTATATATAACTTTCAATATATACAATGAATAACAGTGAAATATCTTTTAAAAACAACCTCCAAGTATTATGAGACTATGATAAGCCATCACCTGCTTGTGAACGTGCAATGAGATTCAGGTAATATTCGCATAATACAAGCAGGTTCTTTTTAAAAGAGTTTTCTGTTATTCATTGTATATGAAAGTATATATTGAAAGTATATAAGTTTCACATGTATACTTGAAACTATCTACATCAAAACTCAGCAACCTACAATTAATAATATTGCCTATGAAACTAGTAATAATATTTTAAAATGCTTAACGTAATACAATTTTATGTTGTGGGAATAATTCTCAAATCACAGAATTTAAAATCATACTTCACTGACCAAAGACAAGAGAAATGCAGTGTATTATCAGAACAGATACTACACTTTGAATCATTTATATGCAGAACTATAAAAAAAAATTACATCTGCAACAAGTCAGACACAAGACCATCAAAAGTGTGGGGAAAATGGGTATTGTTGCTCAACCTTAGCCATAAATAAAATAAAAATATCCATCCTACTCTTAATTAATTTATCTCAGTCACCACAATACCACATCTACACTAGGGCCTGTCTTACTTAAAATATGTGCGTGTGTCTCTCTGTCTGTGTACATTTCCCTACACAATAACTCTTTGTAATCCGTTTTCAGACAGAAATTTGGTTGTTAAGGGGTCAAAGTTCAACGATTTGACCTTTGAGAACTCTACCAAACTCCTCCACCAATTTTGGGTATAAACAATTGAAATTTTAGATATAGGTTCCTTGGACATGGATTTAACTTAATAACTTGATTTGAGCCCAAAACAATAAATGTTATGGGGTCATAGTTAAAAAAAATTTGACCTCTGCGGTCTCTACCAAATTACTCAGAGAATGTCTGGTCTAAACATTTGAAATTTTACATAAAGAGTATTCAGAGATAGGGCAAGCTTTTTAATCAGTTTGGGTCGAAAATTTGTTACCAATATATAAATGTATGTATGTATGTTTGCATGTCTGCCTAAAACTTTCGACAGAGGCGACGGATTTTCATAAGATCAGTATTGTTTTGAAGCTCGACCCTTCAGATGATAAATACCGAAAAAGTGGCTAAAAACATTACTTTCTTTACCCTCAACTGGGCACTTTTCTACAGGGAGGGGTCGCTTTTTTCGCCAATATTTTCGAAAGTCATCCTCTCCTTTCGATTGTCTAGCCTTAATTTAAACCTACGTCACTTCCGGTTTGACCGTGGCCATAACAACAAAGACGTAAAATTTTTCTCCTGTTCTTTTCCTCCTTCAAGGTACTTCCTACTACCACTTGTTTTATTTTTGGCTCAACGTACACCTCCAAACACCCGGGCAGAAATGCTAGTATATATATATATATATATATATATATATATATATATATATATATATTGTGTATATTTAGGCAGCATTTTCGCATTTAGACAAATATATTGAATAGCACAGAATTATTGTTTTACAATTTTCCTTTTTATCTTCTCCAATCTCCGAATGTATATATAAGTAAATTAAAAAACAATTTCTACATTTATTTCTACAATATACCTGAGGATGATAGAAGTACTTCTGTCGAAAGCAATCGTGATTATGGATCCAACATTTACAATTTCGAGAAGAACACAAAAAGGACTATTCGGAGATTGGAGAAGATAAAAAGGAAAATTGTAAAACAGAATAATTCCGTGTTATTCAATAATATTTGTCTCTCTCTCTCTCTCTCTCTCTATATATATATATATATATATATATATATATATATATATATATATATATATATATATATGTACATTAAAATAAAGTTACGTTGCGTTCTGTTCATGGGTGACAAAAATAGGGGGAAGCGATTAAAACAAAGCAACATTATATTTTTCGAAGATTGAAGATCTATATATATGTGCACAGAAAGATTTCATTGGAATAAAACAGAGAATTGGGAAAGAACAAAAGCATAAAAAAATATTGGTTAGCAAGACCATCCCCCAACTCTTTCTAAATAATAGACCACCTACCATTCTCCAGTTAGTTCAGAACCGAAAACAAGTGTGTTAAATGAGAGAAAAAGAAAAACTGAAACATAGAATTTGGAGTGTAAGTGATGTCCTTCCAAGACCAATGCAATTTGAGAAATGCCGAGCTCCAAAAGAAAGTGTGTGTGTGTGTTGTGGGGGTGGGGGGGTCATTGGTCATTCTTGGTCGCAAATACTAACAAATATTTATTCTACACTTAAATAATCTCAATCATTACAATTACACTATATTTCCAAATTGACAGTTTGCTCCTTGCCAAGGATTTTGTTTAAAATGTTAGCTAAAAAATCGTTATACACTTGTACTGCAGCTAGTATAAATTTGTGAATATGCTCCCCTGCCCCTTCACTTGAACGGATGAAAGCAAAATGGAACAAATAAATAAAAAGATGAGGTTATTTGCAAAGAGTACAAGGAACTAGAGCAATGGTAAATAAAGCTTGGCTGCATTGAATAATTCCTGTATAGATTTTGACAGCGCGGCCATTTATACTCTTCAGTGTTTAGTCAAGTAAGGGAGGCGGGCTTAATTACCTACTCCAGAGGAAGGGGGTAATTTGATAGCTCATAACAACAAAACAACTAAAAAATCCTTTCTGTTAGCCACTTGTAAGAGAAAAGATAAGAATATTAAGTGTTCTATGGTGCATAAAAAAGGCTTGGAGATATTTTACGCTCTCATGTCCCCATGAGCATCAATATTAACGATAGCATCAAACATATTTAGTTTCTGAGAGACGGCATTACTTTATGAGGACTCTGAATATATTGCATAAATAATTCCTACAAGGTTTTTGTAATACACTATAATTAACTTATACAGGAATTCTGTATACATTCATAAATAACTGATACAAGGTTTTGGAATAAATAAATTTAAAGAACATTAAAATGAGCAGTAATTACTAAAATTCATTTTGGTGTAAAACTGATTTTTTTTAAAACTTTTACACTCATATTTTTCTGAATTTTCATCACAGATTTTTATGAAAGAAAACGGTTTTGCTGTTTAAGAAAGACAAAAAACAAGAATTTTGTTTCTGAATTTTTAGATAAGGATTCATTATTCGTTTTATTTTTCTCATTTTTAGTTTTATTTTCACAACATTTTAGTCGATGTAAACTCTAACCTTCTTCAGATGTATCTTGTCAAACTCGAGAAAAAATACTTGGTAAAATTCAGTTATAAAGTCAAACTTTTCTTGAGTTTGATTTAATCCTCAGTATGAGTGACACTCAAATACAAATGCGAAGTACTTAAGACTTCTACTAAGTCATGGCTGATGAAATGAGAACATGTTACCCCAAGGTTCCGTTTTAAAATTTGTGCAAATTCCCAAGTTCGATAAGATATACTTGAAGGCTAGAGGTTACATCAACTGAAATGTGAAAATCACTCAAGATCAGTACACAGGTAGCATGTTCTTGTTCCTTCAGCCAGACTGAGTAGGAGTCTAAAACAATTTGCAATTGCATTCTTAGTATCCTCTGCACTGAGGATTGAACCATCAACTTCCAGAAGAGCATCATTTACAACTGAATTTTTAGCTAGTACTTTATCGCTTAAAATTCTGTGCAGATTTGACTGAAAGATTCATCAAATTCAACAAGATACGCTTGAAGAAGACCAGAGGTTACATCAGCCGAAACGTTGAGCAAATAACATTCAAGATAGTTTGAATAATGCAAATAATGTAAACTATTGTGTTGTCTTTTCGCATTTATTTGTAGAAAAGATAAAAGTGTATAAAACGTAGCGTAGATCGTGCCCATATTTGTCTCCCCACGATTGCAGATTTCAGTATTGTTTTGCATCTTTCTTGTCCTCAGTCAGTGCAACAAATCGTTCTAGACTGAGACAATTTTAAATTTTTTTGTCCCAATCCAAAGTACACCCTTCAGAGAACTGAGTTTTTCCTATGTTAAAAACCGAACTTGTATCTAATCAGCATGTTTTTAATTAAAATAATATTTTTTTAATAAATATCCAAGGTGTTTAATGTAGCCTCCCCCCCCCCAAAAAAAAAAATAAAGAACGAGTGTTCTGGTTTAGAATTAAAATTGCCTTAATCTTGGAGAATTTCTCCTCTGCTAACAGAGGACAGGAAAAATATTTACAAAACACAGAATTTTTCCTGGTAAGAGATAAGTAAATAGACACAATCTCTGCAATGTTTTCTAAACATACAATCCTCATTGGCAAATTTATATAAGTGTACGGATTTTTAAAAATACATAGTTTTATTTACAAGCAGTTTTGTTCTACATATATTTTAATTAAAAAAGTCTTTTTGAAATTAATTTTTTTTTCAACAGTAAAACTTTTATATAAACATATCATGGCAAAGTTGTAAACAAATTTTTTTTAAATCAAAGTTTGTCCTTTTGGCCATTGCTCATTTTGTGATTTGTTTTTTTTTTTTTGTTTTTTTTTACAAAAGAGTCACCACTTATCAAGGCCCGATCACTCGAAGATAAAGGTCAATGAGTGTACGGTAGTTAATGGGAAAATATCGTCGTGGAAATTTGGTAAATTGGATTACTTAAGGGGATGACTCATCAAGAATTTGTTTATGTTGGACTTGAAGACAAACATATTGTAGTCAGTTAGAAAGCAAGAAACTGGAACAGAGTTCCACAGGCGTGCAGTGCTTTGAAGTTATTTAGTTGTTTTTGTATATATTGTATAAATAACTTCTACTTAGTATGATAATAGAAAGGAAAAGAATAGGAATTACTACCAAACAAAGAACACATTATTGTTCCAATGAGGTATGAGTAGATAGGGTCATAGAGAAAAGATGTACGAGCAATAGATATGTAAATGTCATTTCGTTGTGACAAAATGAAGAAAAAATATCGCAGTCAGTTAAATCACATCTGACGGCCTTGAAAGAGTAACCAGAAAAAGAAGAGCCTCATTCTGAATTTTCACATATGAACGGAACACATTTTGACTTCCGGACAACGTTGGCTAGAATAAGTTAAGGTGCGTGTGGGAAAAGGAGTTAACTCAATCACTAACAAGGATTTAACAACCTATAAAATAAAAATAAAATGTTTAAAGTCATAATCAAGCTCTATTTTTGCATAGTCTTTATTATGATGGTAAATGTTTTTTTGTTTTTTTTCTCTGTGGAAATATTTTTATGGCAAGTCTACTTGTATTATAGGCCCATCTTGGGGTGGGTACTGCAGCTACAAAAAATATAAACAATAACTAAAACAAAAGGCATAATGACCAATAAAACCAACATCAGATAACAAACCCTAAAAGTTCTGCTTGAATTCAGAATTACAAACATAAAAAAAAACATATATAATCTCGTCAACCCTAAAGTCTTGCTTATCTCTTGTACTGCCAAAATATCAAAGACCCAGTCTCATATTGCAACCTCTTAATGCATTTCTTTTATTGATAATTAACTGAGTGGGGTCAGTCAGGGTTGAGTAGGTAACAAAACTTTTGGTATGGACTTTGATAGCAAATACATTGGTCATATAATTCTACGACATTCTTCCTTTCATATACTTGTGCATTCATAATTTATATTCATGTACTTTGCTGATATGGACTTTCAAAGGAACCATTAACTAAATGAGAAACCCTTTTGCATTGACTGAACAGCTCACATGGTTTGTATGCGTGCGTCTATATATATATATATATATATATATATATATATATATATATATATATAGTCATCCGCTCATCAGTGCGGCTAGACAAGCAACTATATATATGGAAGCTTTAAAAGCCAAAAACAATGCGAAAAAGACCGGAATCATGAGAGTAAAGAAAAGAAAAACAAACAAATAAGTAGACGAGTGTGTTTGAGAAGAGAAATGTCTAACTGTTTATTCATCTATCATTCCTCACCTCGATATATAATTATTTTATAACCAAGTTACTGGTATGTCCGGTGTATATAAAGTCCGTTGGTGGTATGGAACTTTGATTAATTTCAGGAGAAAGTTACCTCCCCTTTTCAAAAAAAGAAAACAAAAGTATATTATATATATATATATATATATATATATATAATTATTATTATTATTATTATATATATATAGGCTTTTTTTCTAGTCATTGTGAAATTTCTACTTGCCATTTAACATTTAACAGTGCCAACTCAGGACAGGTATGGTTAGAGATTGCGCAATTCTTGTCACAGAATTTTCATGTGCAAATAACAACATCATCAAGGATGTTCATGGTCTCGATCGAAATCGAGGGAAGGACATCATATATATATATATATATATATATATATATATATATATATATATATATATATATATATATATATATATGAATTAAAGGAATAAATTGTAAGATGATCAACATCATGAAATTTGGAATACAGACTTTTGTCATTCATTATACTTTTAATTTAGTTGACATTTACAATTCTTGACAGTATCTGTTTTGTAGCACAAAATGATTCACTTAATTATTATGTCAATCAATGAATCTTTTGCCTTCAGCTCATCATACGGGATTTTTCTCCCAAAAATGCATCTGTAGGTATTCACATAAAAATTCGTTTTTTGGACTATTTCTAAACTCCAACAATATGCATTCGCATTACCCCAAACATATTTAACCTATGTACTTCCGAGTGTGCATGTTTCCTATAAAAATAAGTAAGATAATCTACATAAAATTAAAAGATTGTTCTTATGTAAAATTTCTCAGGGAAGACACTGGAAGTGCTCCTGAATCTTTAAGTTCACTTCTAAGGAAGCTATGGGGACTGAACCCATTTAAAACTTGAACTTTATCCTATTTTGATGAAATTTATATCTGTATAAAATTCTCTGCAAAAGGCAATAAAAATGATCTCAAATGTCTATGTTACCTTCTATGAGCCAAATATCTTTGTACTTCCATCTCTCAGTGACCCATGCCAATAGAACCCACTTAAAAAGTTCAAATACACATGTCCTATTTTTATGAAATTTAAACCATCTGTATAGAACACTAATTTTACAACAGGGGAATCCAAATGGAGGCGAGGTGGGAGCAAAAACACAGGAAGTAATGATGCATTATGAGCACATTGAAAACATACAATGTGTAAATTACATAGGTGACAAACATGCTCATACACACAAAGTGTTAACGTAGGAAAGAGGATTATTATTATTATTCATTTTGTTGTGATGCATGCGGTGTTGCTATGTGTATCTTCACTACGCGTGAATAACACGCCCTTATATTCCTTCTATTATTCAGGTATCCAATAAAATTCTATTTGCAATGAAATATTTTTCTTCTTAACAACATTGACTAAAAATAAAAAGAAATGGTTATTCAAAATGAAATATTAATATTTTAGGTTGAAAGCCATTTAAGTCTAAAGTTGAAAATCCAGCTGAGATTATTTTATTTATTAAATTTATATGTGTGCATAACTGTAAATGCAGAGTTTTGGAGCAAATACCAAAAGAGCACACTACTATAACCTACATATACAGTCAAAGAGTGGCAGACCCATTTTATATCCAGCTGGAGTGAGTACAGCTCCATTTTTTTTTTTTTTTTTTCACAAAATGCCTCTGTTCTGTTTCTTTCTGACACTTTTTAGCAGCTCTAAAAGTTCAAACAATACCTGTGGAATAAAGGAAAATCTATTGCATGTTTTTCATGACAGACTGTTGACAGAAACGGTATGATTCTATTTCATGCTACCTAACATGCTTTTAACAGATTTCACACCAATTAACACATGTTGCAAAATGTTTGACTGGTTTTTATTTATGGCTTTTCTCTGGTTAAAGGAACCAGCCATGGTTACTAACGATAACACAAAGCTACATTGAGACAGGTTCTAAAACCTTCGATGTTGACAAAACAACTCTGGTCCAAGATTATAGGTTATATGAAAAATGAGGTTAAATAACAGGAAGTAGCCTCCCTTATGTGTGGGGAGAGGGGGTCCAACATAGTTGAGCCAGACACTTTTCAGGGATGGATGGGGTGCACTCCTGTGAGTTACCTCTATCTCATAAATTCTGCGGATAGGGTCAGAAATTTTAGGACAGGTAGGCATGAAACAAACTCTGCAAAGAAATATAAACATAAAAAAATCTTTGAAATAATACATAAGTTGTCTGTTTTTATTTCCTGTGTTTTAAATGTTTTAGTTATATACATAGGTGATACTATTCTAAAACATCATGGATCACCAATTTTCTCCTACAGTTTGCGAATATGTGGCCCCATGAAGAGACTGGTCTTATATATAAGAAAATGAAAACAAGACATGTAGCATATAAATTAGTTAAATATTAATTAGTTAAATATAAATTAGTTAAATATTAATTAGTTAAAAACGTGCAAAAGTTATAAATATGCTTCATTTTGTATTATTCAGATTACTGTTCTTGTTTTGAATGTTATTTTCACAACGTTTCAGTTGATGTAACCTTCCACCTTCTTCGTGGGAATCTTGTCAAACTCATCATGACTGATGAAACAAGAGCATGCTACCCTTGTGGATTAAATGAAAGGTTCTGTTCAAAATTTTGTGCAGATTCCAAAGTTCGACAAAAAGATTTCCGAATTCAACAAGCTACATCTGAAGAAGGTCGAAGGTTATACTGACTGAAACGTTGTGAAAATAATATTATTATTAATCCTCATCTCAAAAATTCAGAAACACGATTTATTAGCAGATCGCCTGGCGATGCCTGGTCATAGAATATGCATAAATATTATATTTTAATTCATGCAGATTTCTTATTATTATAAAGCCAATTCTCTATTAATTATTATCTAATATATAGTATTGAGTTCAAAAGTTATAAAGAATATATAATTTGCATGCCATCCGCTAAAATCAAAACCAGAACATTTAGCACTTTAGCCTTAGTCGTTATTTATCTTCCCAGCGTCGTTGTATAGCTTCCAAAAGATGGACACAAAAGGTTAAAATTAAGCAACTTTGTGCTATGAATGCTTAATTTTGCGCATGCGCAAAAGTAACAGCGGGAGTAATGTTTTATTCGACTTATCCTGACAAAGTCAACTGTTTTGTTTTTCAATTTTGACCTTTCAGCAGCAAAATATATAGATAGATAGATATACATATATATATATATGAATGGAAATGTATAAAAAGGAATACGAAAAGTATAAAAGCTTATAACTTTTCTTTATTCGTTTTCAACTGGTGACGTGCAGGAATACAAAATAATATTATGAAAAAAAAATTTTTTAACTTTTTTTACAAATACATAATTTTCGACTGATCCTTCAGTCTTCATCGGTGTAGTGAAAGTACATATATATAGATATATTATTATAAATAAGTTAAATACATATATATAGATATTTCTGTGTACTAGAATTTTAAATTCTATGCAATCATGCAGAATGTAGAAACTATGCATAAATAGAATTTGGCATAGTAGTGAAAAGAAACCAATCATCTAATAAGAAACCATAAAAATTAATAATTTTCAAAGGAATATGCAAATTAGTTAACCTTCATGTAGTTGCTTGCATCGTAACATAACGCTGATGGCTATATGCAAATACTGAGCCGTGAGCAAAATGACGTTATGGTAAGAAAAAAAGAAGACTATAAAAAGGAGAAAGCATGTTTGAGAAGACGATCATGTTAGAGATGCCACAGCTGTAACAAGAAGTCATGCACGATGAGAGAATGAGGAAATAAATATTGTTGTTCAAAAAAAAAAAAAATGAGTTGAAGTTCTTTTCTATTCTTTGTCTGACTTGCGACTAAGGTTACGTGTTGGTTCCTGGTCAATGCTATAGCATATCCATGATTGAGTATATTAAGAAGTTCGTTTTAATAATAGTTAGCTTTTAATATCCATGGTAGAGTGAAAAAAAAATCAACTTGTAGGTATATAGATTTTGTGCATTTTTAAAATTTCTGAAAATCCAATGTTTGGATTAAACAGTAATCATCACTGACTCTTGTTACACAAAATAAAATAACGTGAAACGTTGGCTTTGCTGTTTGCAGGTCAAATGCTATTGTAACACATCCTTTCTTAGAAAAAAATAATGATATTAAATTTGCCATTGTTGTTTGATTTTGGTATCAAACTTTCTTTTCAAATACCTTTCTCAACAGCGATGCATTTATCTCCTCTCCACAACAGGAAGATGTGAAACAAGGTTAGGGACAGTGGGATATTAAAACCAGCACACTAGAGGAGCATTCTGGCCTAACAAAAATTGCCTGGTTATTCCCTAGTAGAGACACCACAGGTGATTAGCAACAAACAAATCTCTTCTCAGAGGACAAGAAGGTAAAGCCTGGGAAGCTAGAACTCATTGAACTGCTTAAAACCATACTTCAGACTAACAGGTAACAAAAAAAAAAAAAATGGCCTAAACTCAGTCGGTCTGATTTTGAACTCTAACATCTCTCAACAGAGATGCCATTTGGAGATATTCTTCTTGTACTTATGGAATTGCTGTTTATTAAAATCATTTAGCTACTTCAAATATTCAGTTTCATAAAATTTGGATAATCTTTGTATTTTACCGAAAGGACATGAAATCAGAAATTCCTTTTCATGATGATTTCCCCCCCTTTTGGATGTTTCTATTATTTTACATGGCAGCAGCAGCAGCACCGGCCAAACTAAGATCTATATTAAACTAGCCTGAATGCCCGGCGATGCCCGGGTGTTTGGAGGTGTGTGTTGAGCAAAAAAAAAAAAAAAATGGCAGGCAGACTTGAACCCGTCATGCAAAGGCGGAAAAGAAAGTGAAAAAATAATCTGACGTTTTACCTCTACTCCATATTGCGACCAGAAGTTTGGAACACTAAAATTAGACAAAGTCAATCTAACTGATATGATGCCTTGCAAAAATAGTTTGCAAAAACCGACCCCTACTTGTAGAAAACTGCCCAGTTGAAGGAATTAATGTTTTTGGCCAATTTTTCAATATTTGTCGTCCGAGACGTCATGCTTCAAAATAATACTGATCTCATGAAAATCCATCAGCTCTGTTGAAAGTTTTAGGCATACATACATTTAAACAGACAGGTGGGATTTATATTATAGATGACAGAAACATCAGCTCCAACTCGATAATCAAATTGATGTCTTCTCTCGCCATCTTCATATTTCTAGTTGTGTGCAAGTTGTGGCCTAAACTGCGGACCTAAAGGGAATACAGGTCATAGAGATGAGATGCTTTTAAAAGATCCTAAACATTTCATATAATGACCACACAACTACTCATGTCCAGCCATTTGACGATCTACTGCTTATTGTTAAAAGGAGGAAAATGAAGCCATGTCACATGATCATCATCTGGTAAGGAACTGTACAGAAAGAACAGAGGAACAGACAACATCCAAGAATGGACAGGGTTGGCACTGAGTAATACTCTCGGGAAGGCGGAGAATAGGAGGGTTGCAGAAAACTGGTTACTAAATCATCTTTAGCACAAACCAATTCAAACCAATGATGATGATATATTGGTTCCCTCTGTTTATTCTCTGCTTAGATAAAATGTGTAATCAATGAAACTGATTGAAAACTTTTGGTGTATGTAGGGGCGGAAAAAACAAATGGGGTGAAAAAAAAAAAATTTACATCAAATAATTTTTACCAAACGCAAGAAAACTTAATCTTTTATCAATGTGCATAAATTTTCAGGTCTGACACTTTTTAAGTGTTTGTTTTTTTAGATTTTGAACCATTGCCTTTCGAGACTTGTAAACACGATGAATTCAACATCCAGGCTACAGGGCAGATGTTGGTGATTTCATCAATCTCTCCTTGTACCACGTTATCTGCATTTCATATCAAATATTTTTATTGTGTGCAAAATCCGAACTATTTGTTTCATAACACCATTTTCCTGTATGGATGTTGGCAACCTTCACATGGTTCCTATTTTATGTAGCTGATTCTAGAAAGAACTGGGTACACAAATGTCCAACAACAGAATCGACCAGATAAAAAAGTCGATTAGTAGGAATTTATGTTTTTATCTGCTATTTTTAATTATTAAATCTTGAAATGGAATTGAGCATTTGTTTTCTATGTATCTGTGTTTTTTCTTTTTACAAAGTTGCTACAAAAATATAAATAAAATCTATTTTTGTATGCATCGGCAAATCTTTCCGATGATCAGGAGGCGTTGCTGGAGATGAGGTTATAAAATGCAACGCTGGAGAGGAATCTCTCTTCCTAACAGTGGAAAACAAACAAAAAATGAAAAAAAAATTAAATCTAGAATTGTTCGATAGGATATTCTCTCACTGACATTGTTATTTACAAAAGAATTGCAGAGATTCGACAAAAGTGCCGGCCATAAACACAAAAAATTTGAGGATAAAAAGGAGTCAAATAAAAAGGCTTCCCAAAAACGTTTTCTATGGAAGGAAAATAATAAAAAATGAATGAAAAGAAACATAATTAAAAGACAAGAAGTTAATTATTCTTATTCACAAAAAATATAAAAAAGAAAAATGTAGAACATTTGGGGTTTTTTGTTTTACATTAATTTTAGTAACAGCTATTATTTTATAGTAACTCAAATACCCAGTGACCCATTTAGGTCATGATTATATAAAAAAGACAAAGTAAAAAAAATATATATAATAAATTCATAAATTCTAATTTAAAACTGAGATGCAAAAATATTGATTTTTCAGGATTTATTTGGGGGAAGGCACAATATTCTCTATAATTTATCTTGATCAGAAAAAAAGTAATATTGTAGATTCTTAGAAAAAAATATAATTCAGTTTTAATGTATTTTATTTTTTAAAGTAATATTGTAGATTCTTAGAAAAAAATATAATTCAGTTTTAATGTATTTTATTTTTTAAAGTAATATTGTAGATTCTTAGAAAAAAATATAATTCAGTTTTAATGTATTTTATTTTTTTAAGAAGTGCATCAGTCCGTTGCTTTTCATTTATGCCTTTGAAGCATCGTCCAGGAAGTTCCGCACATCTTGAAGAGATGCTGTATGCTGATGACTTAGCACTTGTCTGTGAAACAATGAAAGAAATACTTGTTAAGTTAAAAACTTGCAAGCATCCTATGAAAAATCTGACAGTGAATGTCATCAAAATAAAAGTGTTGCTCAGTGGTTATAATATTGGAAATCTTTCAGAAAGAGAAAAATTTCTATACTCCAGTTTGTGATAACAGTGGTTGGTGCAACTCAATTTTCTATGATATTTCAAAGCATTATATACACAATAAGTGCAATGGAATTACTAGTAGGTTGAGAGAGGACAACCATTTTACGTGCAAGAAGTATAAGACGAAAAACAAACAACTGTGGAGAAAATATATGTAGATGACAGCGTTCAGAAGTTTTGTTACCTTGGTAATACCATTGGAGCACAGGGTGGAGCAGGTGCTAGTCTGATAGCAAGAATTGGGGAAGGAGTAAGTGTAGAAAACTCCTTTCACTACAAACCAGTGAACGTTACCATTGCCAACCAACAGAAAAGTCTATCAAAAATGTGTATGGAATGTCATTATGCATGGAAATTAAACCTGATCAGAGTGAGATGAGGACATGCGTTGCATGGAGAATAATGACATGAAAATGAGACAATGGACATGCAATGCCAGTCTTAAGGACAGGCTAAGATCTGACAGACTAAGAGGAATATTTAATCTGAACAGCACAAGGCATGTAGAACACAAGATGTTGATGGTATGGCCACAAAAAAAAAAAACGGATGAAATTTCTTGGGTTAATAGATGTAGAACAATTGAGATAGCAGGGTTAGCCTAGAGAAGAATATTAAGGAAAAAGTGAGAGTAAATGATAAGGACGGACTTGAGAGAAAAGGGGATAAATAAAGGCTTGGCCAGAGATAGGTGAGGTTAGAAGGTAATCAACAGATGCTAGCATGTAAAAATGGATGCTAAATTGAATATGAAGATGATTTTTGAACATTACCTGAGTTTCAAATATATTGAATATAATAAAACTTCAGGAAAATATAAATCCTTTTATTCGGCTATAAAGCTAACAAATTCTTTGTCTTAGCTTTTACATTCATCACCAACGACATGTGCTTTTCACTAATATGGAGCTACCATTCTGTGTGATGTGATGATACACAAGGGTCAGTAGAAAGAGACAATAGTGAAGAAACTGTTGGATTGACACGCACACAAAGTTATTCTTAAACATTTTATCAAAGATAAATATAAGATTATGGAACATTTAATGTACTTATACTTGTGACGTAATTTACCTGGACTGGGTTGAGCCAGCTCCAAGTGAATTTGCCACATCATGAGTCAAGGAAGTTCATCCAGATCTGTCCACTTTTGACTCCATCGTCACACACCGAAAACACAAGAACAGGTCATAGCTTTCAAGTCAGCTCTTCTTGTGCAATCCTGTGTTAGTGTTATATATTGATTTTCAGTATTTACTTCAACAGTGCTCAATATATGAATAGAGCTAGATACTAAGTTGTAAAAATCAAGGGTAAATGGAATAATCTTGAGAAAGGAGTGGCGTTCTTCCCTACATGTAGTAGCTAATGAAAAGAGAGCTTTTGGATTGCTCTCAATTATGATTGACAATCGGCAATTAAGCTACGTAGAAGCTTCTACGTTTCATCCGCCTAAGAAATCATTGCGGTAAAATGTATCTTAGCCTGACAATTCCCTACAAGGATGAAACACATGATGCATATGTAAGGAGAGGGGACCCCTGCGTATGTAATGAGAGACAATTTCTTTATAGCTTAATCGTCATAAATTTCATAATTTACTATATATTATCTGTATATATATAAAAGGCAAAACGGACACGCACGTTTTTATATGTCCAGCAAAGGCTTTTTTTATTTTGCCAGGGTTCTGCAGGGGGGGGGGGGTACTAGATTTTAGAACTTTTTATATACTCCCTAGATTGTAATATTTACGATTTGTGAATGGAGATCATCTATATCTTTTATTTGAGTGACATTTACAAAATTTATGCTATTCCGTTCTGTCGCGTGTTTGTTTGGTTTTTTCATATAAAAGCAAAACTAATTGAAAGCAAAGCCGTCAGCAGCCTTTCCTGCCGGGACGTATTGAAAGCAATTAGCTTTGATCAATGTGGGGAAAACCCTTCATATCAAACAATTGCTATTCATTTGAGAGTTCCCCCTTTTTCAGCGGAGCTTGGTTTCCCCAACATCATGGGGAAACAAATAAATGAAACGGCGGAAAGTTTAACTGGCTTTCAGTCAACGTTTATTTCTGCATTCACTTAGCAAGTCAACTTTTTGATTGACATCGCTAAATTTAAATGCTTTCCACTTGTTATGGCCTCGTAGCATAGCGGTAAGATGTCATGTTTTATTTCACTTTCTTTTCTGCCTTCGGGTTCAAGCCTCCCTCCCTACTAACACTTTTTTTTTTCTTTTACACCTCCAAACATCCGGGCAACGCCGGGTACACTCACTAGTATATAATATAATATAAAAGGTACAGTGGTTAATCATAACTGAGAGCAATCCAAAGGCTCCCTTTTCATTAACTACTACAGGTAGAGGAGGACACTACTACTTTCTCAGGATTATTCCACTTACCCTTGATCGTCACCTTATAATGTTAAGTGTTAAGCAAGGGGACATCAATAACCCAGCTTATTAGTGACACTAACCATTTTTTCACATAAATTGCATAAACAAAAGAGAAAGTAGAAGGCACAATTATTCTATAATCAATTTTTAAATAATAATTCAAGGTCAAAAGAGTTGATTAAATTCAGTTAAAAGAATAAAAAAAAATTGAAAAATGCGGATGTAAGATGGTTTTTATAATCAAACAATTTGGTTGGATATATTCCATGCTTACAAATCTTAAAAAGTACTGAATTAAAAATTTATTTTATCACATGTTGCATAGGGTACAGACAACGCTGGGAAAAATCGGATGCATTGCATACACGCAATTATGGATCTGGGCAAAACCAGATGTAAATCGGATTGCTGAACGATAATGTCAACCCTACATTCCAGTCAAAGAATTTAGATCATTTTTTTTTTTTTTTTATATGGTGGTCACCACTTATCAAGGCCCGGAAGCCACTTGGGGATAAGAGTTATTGCATGTACAGTAACCAATGGGATAGTATCGTAGTAATCGTTAGTATTGAAGTTTTGATAAAGTGTCTTACATAAGGGGGTGGTTCATCAGGAATTTATTTATGTTGGACTTGAAGACATCCAAGTTGTAGTGAGGTGGGAAACAGGCAAACGGAAGAGAGTTTGACAGGCACGCACTTCTAAGAAAGAAGCTTTGTTCATGGAATCTACGTTTTGATTTAGATAAAGAGGGGGAAAATTATTGACAGTGGTTTCAGCTAGACGGGTGTTTATCGTGAAAGATTGACAAGGGGGGACCAGAGATTGGAGCTCAGATGGGCACTTGTCATGGAAGTAACGATAAAACAGACAGGCTTGCAATGTCTCTTCTATGGGAGAGAGGTTGCAGGGAAGAGAAAAAGGCATCCCCCACTAAGCCATGAAGTCTATTTTGTACTCTGTCAAGGCAGGATAGGCTGTTTTTAGCAGCTCCTGCCCAGATGTGGCAGCAGTACTCCATCCTTGGATGTACTTGGCTTTTATATAGATAGAGAATTATATCATTAGTGAGATATCTTCTGGAGCGGTAGAAGGATCCCACCATTTTCCAAGCGACCTTGGCAACAGACTTGATGTACGTGTTCCACTTCATATCAGGAGTAAAGGTCAAACCCAGAAGCTTATCAAAACATATGGCCTCCCCTAGACGAAAGCCACCCATTTCAATTGATGCTAGATGGGGATCAGGGCATTGATGATGTAAAGATAGGAGCTTGGTTTTAGATGCATTAAAAGTAACCAGCCACCTCTTTCCCCATTGTACCATGCGCTCAAGATCAGAGGAGAGAGAATCTGAGAGAACTTTGTCATTTACGGCCTTTGATGTGTTGCCATAGATGGTCGTGTCATTAGCACAGATGTCCACAAATGACTTAAGTATGTGTTTTGGGAGATCATTGATGCAGATCAGGAAGAGAGTTGGGCCAAGGATGGACCCCTGAGGGGCTCCAGCATTAATACTGTAGGCCTCTGACTTCTGCTCATCAACCACTACTCTTATGAGCCTATCAGAGAGAAATGATTTAATAATTGAGAAAACATTTCCAGTTATACCGTAGCTGGAAATCTTGTGAAGTAGGTCTTTATGCCATACCTTATTGAAGGCCTTTGATATGTCAAGAGCAATTGCCCTAGAAAGGAAGCCTTTGTTGAGAGATTTGCTAATCCTATGAGATATAACCGTTAGCACATCTGCTGTAGATCTAGCAGATCGGAAACCATATTGGGTGTCACTAAGAAGTTTATTTCTGCTGAGGTGGTTGACTACTTCTCTATTTAATATGGATTCCAGCAGCTTACTCATGACACACAGGAGACTTATTGGTCTGTACTGGAGGGAGACGACTTACCACCTGAATTCTTAAATACAGGGCATACTGATGAAGTTTTTCAAGGTGTTGGAAAGCAGTTCTCCTTAAGGCAACGCTTAAACAGTGTTGTAAGTATGGGGGCAAGTTCTGGTTGAAGCTTTTTCAACACTATAATTGGAATGTCATCAGGGCCAGTTGTTTTACTAGAATCAAGGTTTTTGATTAGCTTGGCGACCTCACACACAGATATTTGTATGTTGCATAGCGTGTTGTCTGTTATAGGAGGAAATATGAGGAGTTGATGGCCTTCGTCGCATAGGGTAGAATTAGCTGCAAAGTTCTTGGCGAATAGTTTGGCTTTGTCTGATGTTGACGAGATGGCCTCAAGTCCCTTAGTGATGGTTGGGATAGAATGCACGCTTCTGTTCAGGATCCTGTTTGCTATTTGCCAAAACTGGTGGGAACCAAGCCTCTGCTCAGCTACTTTGGATTTAAGTCAATGAGAGAAAATATTTTAACTGGATTGAAATTGTTAAAATTGCAGAATGATAAAACATTTGAAATTTCAAATTGAATGTCGAAATAAGGAACAATCAGATTCTAATCAAGGAATGTAGCTGATGTCAAGTTAAGTCATAAACAAAGGCAGTTAGTCAAAGAGAGCGAGATAGAAAGCCAGGGTGACAATTCTGTCGTTGACACACAAACAACCATATACCACCCACATACTCTTGTCATGCTATCACTTAAATGTAAAATAAACTTTATTGATTTAGCAAAAGTCTGATTGTTTAATCAAACAAATAAAAACTTAACACAGAGCTGTAGCAAGATTATATGTGGGTGTTTTTTTTTTTTTTTTTTTTTTTTTTTACATAGGCATCACCACATTATCAAGTCAAAATAATGTTTATAATTTTGATTAGAATTGGTAATTGTATCAGAATTAAGAAAAATATTGGAATCATCCTATCATTAGTTTAGATAGTTGTCAGACATGCAAATATCTATTTCTAAAGTTCCCACATTTAACAGAAATGAAGGATCCCTTTTCTATATTTCAGTTTTCATTCAATATCACTGTACATTATTATACCTTTCTTAGTATGCAAGTCATTAGAACTAAACGTGTTGAGGGGGGAGCATTTTATGCTGTAGAGCAATGAACAAAAAGTGGCACATTAACCTCTGACTTCTATCTGAAGTTACCTTAACTCAAAATGTAAGTCATTTGAGGGAAAGGTGGTAAACCGGATGAGTGTGGCAATTACAGGTTATAACCCGCCTTGCAACACATTTTGGTGGAATTGGTGCTGCCAAGCCTCGTTCATGTAAAAAGCAATTTACTAGCTCTACAAATCTACTATGAAACCATGTATGGAGTTGGTAAATTTCTGCTTCATTTGAGGCTTCTTGATAAGGTTCTGGATAAGGTTCTGAAACGCATCTGTAATTTGATTTAGCCCACCCTTTTTTCTTCTCTGCACTCTCACAAATGTAATGTTGCTAGTCTCAGTCTTTTCTACAAATACTTTATGGCAGGTGTTCTTCAGAAGTGCCCAATCTATTCTCTGCTTCTTTTGTCCCTTTACTCGTTTGAATTGTTGGTCTGATGGTCTCCATTCAGTTCCTGTTTTGATATGTCACTGTAATATGACTTCCTATTCCAGTAGTGTCTTTCCAAGAACTGCAGGATTCCTTCTACCTATTAAACTTGGTCTTCTCAAGACTAAGGCTAACAGACATTTCTTGACTTTGCGATAATTATCTTTGGTTCTTGTTAGCTCCTTACATCAAGTAGCTTCAGGTCTTGTCTGAAGCAATTTCCATATAAAAAAAACAACACAAAATGATAGATATCAACAATGCGACCCTTAATGACTCAGAAAGGGTTCTAGAACCAGGTATGCTTATGCTAAAGTCAGAAATTCATGTGGATACATAACGTTACCAATACATAAAAAAGGTGGTCATCAACTCTACATTAAAAACCAAGATTATACAATTTCTTTTTTCTCTTTCTTTCTCTCTCTCTCTCTCTCTCTCTCTCTCTCTCTCTCTCTCTCTCTCTCTCTCTCTCTAAAACTCTGCTTGTTGTATTGGCAAAACAAACATTACATGAAGGGGGTGAAGTAATGAATAAATTCATAATGCATTTTGTTAAGATTGATAATAACGTTTGTTTTATATTGTTTCTAGTTTTGAATTCTTGCCAACAACATAGAAAGAACACAATTGACATAGAAGTCATTACCACGATCAACATAGCAAAATAATACACAATAATTTAATATATGATTAAATCAAGTGTAGTCTATTGTAATATTTTATCTTTTCTTTTTTGCTTGGTTTTACTCAAGAGTCACTACTTATCAAGGCCTGAAAACCATTCGAGGATAAGGGTTAATTAGTGTTCAGTGAATAATTAGACCTGTGATATTCATTAGTGATAGTGGAACTTTGACAGCATTCGATTATTTAAGAGAATGGCTCAATAAGAATTTGTTTACATTGAACTTGAAAATGTAAGTGTTGTAGTTAGCTGGGAAGCAGCCTTGTATTGTACTCCACAGACAAATGGTTCTAGGAAAGAAATTTTGCTCATGGAAGTTTAGTTTAATTTTAGGCAGAGAAAAAAGGGAAATTATTGACAGTGGTTGTAGATAGACGAGTTTTTGTTATTAAGGTATTCTGGGTGGAGAGGCATAGAATAACGCTCATCTAAGCACCTGACATGGAAAGAACATATGTAAAATATATTGTGAATTACGTTTTAAATTAATTACTTTCTTATGACAAAATGCCCACAACCTGAATTATGGCACAATTAGGAAATGATACAATCAATTGGTTGCTGCAAATATTATTAAGAAATACTGATTTCATGAAGGAACTAATTCTAGTAAAAGCCAATATATTTTCACATGAGGTATATTCTCAGAACTTGGTGAAGGTCGACAGATGGCTGACCAGGATTGACCCGGTAGAACCGATCATTCATTATTGTTTGGTTTTGAGGTGAATGAACAAACGGACCATCATAGTTCTCTGAGAACAGAAGAGACGTTGCGAGCCTGTCCTTGTTTTATCGTTATTTCCATGGCAGATGCTCGTCTGAACTCCAATCTCTGGTCCCCCCTCGCCAATCTTTCACGAAAAACACCCGTCTAGCTGAATCCACTGTGACAAATTTCCCCCACTCTATATCTGTGCCTAAATCAAAACGCAGATTCCATGAACAAAGCTTCTTTCTTAGAACTGCACGCCTGTGGAACTCTGTTCCGTCTGCCTGCTTCCCTCCGGACTACAACTTGGATGTCTTCAAGTCCAATGTTAACAAATTCCTAATGAACCGCCCCCTTAAGTAAACATTTCAGCAAATCTCCTCACTAACGTAATGTACTTTCAATAACCCTTATCCCCGAGTGGCTTCCGGGCCTTGATAAGTGGTGATCACTGTGTAAAAAAAAAAAAAAAAAAAAAAAAAAAAAAGAACCAAGTTACAAGATGAAAAAGATAGATGCAAACTAGCAACTGCTATGCCTGACATACTCTGTGTTTCTAGTTATTTACTATATTAATCAAGTTGTGTTTCTCCTGCTCCAAACAGATATTAGAGGACCAGAAACAAAAGTGCCACACACTATTCTAATATGGCAATGCTTCTTACCAATAGCCGATGTACATTTATGGAAATTATCAGCCGATTTCATCATTTCCTACATCAAACTCAAACCAAACTGACTCTTCTCAACAAATCATTCCGAGAGAACGTAGAATATTTTACTTAAAATCTACTTAGCGCTCTTACATAATTTACTGGGAATTCTACTCCATTGGACCACTTCTCAAAAAAAAAAAAGAAAAAAGAAAAAAGCTGGCATTGTTTTATTTACTCATTTCATAGTATATTCTACCAATTATGACTTCACCGGGTAAATACTAACCACTCTCTTCCATTTCGATTTTTAGAAATTTTATTAGCTGTTCAGCAACATTTTTCTGATTATATTTGCCAAACACTTACAAAATCCATTTATGAAAAAGAAACAGTCCATCCAATAAACACAACGGCAAAATTAAATATCACACATTCTATTAATTAGTTTAAAATCAAAGCAACTGAAGGAACTTAAAAGAAGAAAAATACATCCTTCTTTCTCTATGATATGTGAAATGCCATAAGAGTAATTTTTAACACTTTAGATTGTCTAAACAAGATATATTACCACTCAAGTGTAAGAGACTACTGTGATAGGGACAAAATTTATAAGGGAGAACCTGGATTTGGGCATAAAGATGTTTCTTCACATTACATTTAAATTAGATATGGATTCAGAGAGATATATACAAGTTTTGATATAAAAATGTTAAATCCCTTCAATTTTGCTTTTATGGCTCCAGGCAATACCGAACAGCCCTATATAAATGTTCATATTCATATCTGATATTATTATTATGTTTTAATAGATAAGTTAATTCTTCTTTTCTTTTAATAGAATAATCAAGGTGTAAAGATGAAACTAGTCGATGCCAAACGAGAAGAGAAAGAAATCAAGCAAAATTAACATGATGAAAGACCATTTGTAATTCTATAAAAAAGCAAGACAATCCCACAATGCAATACTCAAAAGATGTTTTCAAACAAACACTTTAAATATGAACAGAATCAATTTAATTTGAAACTTAATTTTTCTTCTGCTCCAATACAAAATACACTAACTTTTACAATATATTTAATCTTTCTCCCTTCAAAACATATATTAAAAAACATAAACTTAACAAAAATATGCATAATTTCATTTGCCAATTTTTAGCGTTTTATTCCTTTCATAAGACATCAAAGTTCACCTCATAAGAGTTCCGAACAACAAGAGAAACGCGTGCCACGAATTGGATTTTTTACTTTTTTTGGTAATTTTGTTTTTTCTTAACATTTTTTTATAATCTTATTATTGGTATGCGTGTGAGGGAGAGAGTATACATTCTGTGATTTTATTGGTGCCTGGTCCCGTTGTAATTTACTACAGTTCAATTTTCTATGAGACAATTCCTAAAACCATATTGAACAAACAGAAGAATAAAAAAATAAAAGTATAAAATCAATTTTCATCAAAATAAAATGTCCCCTTTTCACGATTAATTATTATATCTGTATTGTAACAACAACTAGAACGTCGGTTAAAGTGTGTAGATTATCTAGAGGTTCAGAGTTCAATCCTGATCAAGGTAACTGAAAGAAATGTTGCAAGGCAAAGAGAATGAATGAAATGTTAGTAATGTATACATAGAACTCTACTAAATTAAAAAAAGAAGAAAAAAATTCTTGTTCACCCCCAAAGAAGGCATATTGTCACTGAAGTGTAAGGAGTTACTGTAATAGAAGTCAGATTTACAGGGCAAGTAATCTGGATTGGGAGTTCGATAGAAAGATGTTTGTTCACAGTATATTTAAATTTTTATATGTTGGTATAGTCAGGGAAGTAGAGAGTAGAAAGTTAAGCTATTGCAGTATGAAATTTTTCAGCATTTATAAACGTCTACAGTGAAGGAATGGTATTTATTGATAGTTGGGTGGACAGGGGACATTTACGTTGAGGGAGTACAAGTCCATAGAAAAGCACTATTGAAGTAGAAAATCTTTCAGCATCTAAGGAGATTTACAGTGAATGAGTGGTATTTTGCTGATAGGCGGATCAGGGGTATTATTACGTTGATAGTGTAGAAGTGAAGTAATTCTCTAAAGGTGTCAATGTTCAATACAAGAAACCTGAGAACTGCCAAAAGATAACTCAGTCAAAATATTGTGATATCAATACCTAAATTAAAAAAACAAAAATTCTTGCTCACCCTCAAAGAAAGCATATTGTCACTGAAGTGTAAGGGGTCACTGTATAGAGGCTAGATTTATAGGGCAGGTAATCTGGATTGGAGTTGGGTAGTAAGATCTTTGTTCGCAGTATATTGATTTTTTACATATTGGAAGCAGAGAGTAAAAAGTCAATTCCAGAGGGTAAAAAAGCTATATGAGTATGAAAATTTTCAGCATCTACAGACGTCTACAGTGAAGGAATGGTATTTTGCTGATAGTCAGATGGGTCAGTGTATATTTAAATTTTTACATATTTGTATAGTCGTGGAAACAGAGAGTAGTAAGTTAATTCCAGAAGGGGGAAAAAAAACTATTGGAGTATAGAATTTTTTGGCATCTAGAGCCGTCTACATTGAAGGAATAGCAGAAAATCTTCGGGAATCTAAAAGAGCTCTACAGTGAATAAATGAAATTTTGCTGATAGGTGGGTCAGAAGTATTATTACGTTGATGGTGTATAAGTGAAGTAATTCTATGGCAGTGTCAAAGTTCAAAGTTCAACACAAGACATCTGAGGAATACCAAAGGATACATCATCCTAAATATCTGTGATATCAATACTTGTAGCAAGATGAGATGATGGATGTGTAAAAATAAGGTTGGAAACGAAAACTTCCATTTAAAATTTGTTTAGAATTTTTCATTAGAACGTCTACTGCTTCGGCACATGGACAATGTCATGTTGGTTTCCAAGAATAAATTCTATCTGCAATCACAAATGAAATCCCTGCTTATGCTGTTCACATTGAGACTTAACATATAGAAGAAGACTAACCAATAAAAAGGAATGAGGCAACTTTTAAGTTGAGGACCAGAATTTTCCAAAGATATCAGAATTTTTCAATTATCTCAGTTTTATTATCAGCAGTAACTACGATATTCTCTGGGAATTAACTGCATCAATCAATACTACATGACTAAAATATGTACTGCCACTGAAGAAATATTAACAAAACTTAATAGTAACAAAAATATTTTAAAAAATACAAAATTCACAATTTATCAAGCTTTTCGTTTTTTTATATTTCCATATATATTTATGTATATTATTATTTCACTAGTTTGGGTGCCCAGAATTGCCCGGGTGTTTATAGTGTAAAAACAGGTAGTAGGAAGGCAGGTTCGAACTTGTGATGTGAAGGCAGAAAAGAAAGTGAAAGAAAACCTGACGTCTTACTGCTACGACACGACCGGAAGTGTTAAGCGTTCAAATTAAACGTAGTCAATCAAAAAGATGACTTGCAAAAATGGTGTTGCTTTTGAACCTCCCATGAAGGTCGTTTTTAATGTGGAGGAAAAGCAGCTCTCCCCAAAAAAGGGGCACTCTGGCAGTATCCTAATAAATAATAATTGTCTCAGTATGAAGGATTTCCCCTACATTGACCAAGGACCAATTACAGAATAGATGCTTCCTGGCTGGAAGGCCAGGCGCTTTCGTTCGATTAGTTTTGCTTTATTTATACAAAAAAGACAAACAAGCAACCAAAAGGATGGGATGGCGGGAATTTTTTAAAACTCTGTCAAAAACAATGAAAGAAACCGTGTCTGTTTGCAAATCCGTTTGTGATGGGGAAAAAACAGAAAAACGATCGTTAAAACTTCTTTAAAAAATTTGAAAAATAAAAACAAAAAAAAAACATAGAACGCGAAAAATGGCTTAAATAACCGTTTCAATATTAAAATTTTAAAAATCGAAAAAAAAAAAGAAAAAAAAGACATCTCACACCTCGATTCGAATTTACAACCTTTAGATAATGACGCCGCACTCTAATCAAGTGAGCTAAGAGAACGTTGACAAAATTGGGTCGTTTTTTTTTTAATATTTAAACTAAATCATGTTCTGACGTCATTTGTGCATGTGTAGAAGCCATCTTTGTCATGAGAGGATAGTTTTTGCTACCCCCTCCCTGTATAAAAATGGCTAGTTTAGGGTGAAAGAATTAATGTTTTGGGCCAATTTTTCGATCTTTGTTGGGCGAAGATTCGAGCTTTATCCATGGCCTGTGTCAAAAGTTTTTGTGAAACATACAAACATTTTCGCTTTTATATCCACATAAAATATTATAAGGAGATATAGTATTTTATGTATCAATTTTCAGTATTTACTTCAGTGCTACATATATGAATAGAGCTAGGTAGTAAGTTATCAAAATACATGGCACTTAAGGTACACAGAATCTTTCACATTTCATTCCCATAGGGAACAGTCAGGCTAAAATGTTTTTACCCTGATAATGCTCTATGGTGATGAAACAAGGATAATTCTGTGTAGCTAAATTATCACATATTTTCATAACTTGTCATACATATACACACACACACACACACATATGTGTGTGTATACACACTAACAAATATATGCCCCCTCGAGTAGTATATTTTTGCTAGTTTGAGAGAATGATATCATACTGAACGAACATATGCTTTGCTGACCCCCAAACGAGGAGGTAATGACTGAGAACATAGTGTTATGATGAACGCCCCCCCCCGCACTAAAAAGAAGAGTTGATATCAGAACAGATCGTACATTGACACCAATCGAATGAAAAAGATAAGCATGGAAGGATAATATCATGCAGAAAGAACATATACTATACTGACCAACCCCAGCAGAAGGATGTAATACCTGGGAGGATTGCTACAATAGAAGGAGACGGTGAATATAGTAACAGATTCTATACTGCCTCCCACCACTTCAAAATGGACAAGATATTGGAAAGATGGTGTCTTGACACCAGAACAGATATTACATTACCTCTTATCATCAAAGGATTGTTCCCTCCCTTAAAAAAAGAGGAGATAATTCATGAGAGGATTTTCTTACAACAACAGAACTAATATTATACTACCCACTCCATCAAAAGATAATGCAATAATAGATTGTCATTTTTTCTACATTCATTTAAAATACCTAGCCATAAAAATATCATCTTTATTGTTCCTTATCCTTTTGGCTAAGATTAGGGTGTAGTATCTGATTTTAGCATCGTAGAAACCTCAGATGTTTTCCTACCAATGAAAATATTGCATATATAAGAAAATACCATAATGCAAGATTACAACTATATATTACAGAATATCAATTCATTAATAGCTGCTTATATATATATATATATATATATATATATATATATATATATATAAATTCTTATATGTATATGAATATATAAATAAATAAATGCTAATATATATATATAAATATATTTAAAAAAAACAAAAAAAACACCTTAAATGTGTTCAAGGCAAAGGGATACTTATACCAGGCCAGGCAAACATACAACTGGGAGCGGACATGTAAAAAAAAAAAAATCAAAATTATTACTAAATTATGATTATTACTGAGAAAAGTTTTAGTAAGGAATTTCTTAGTAATGTTCAGTAATTAGTTAATTAGCAATTATACATATTAGGAAGCAGCTTACAATTATCGATTTTTTTAAAGTCAAATCAAACCAGCAATTAAATCATTGCATGCATGGTCAACAGTTAAACAAATTAATGATTTCTTTTCCTTTGTTTTCCATTATTTTGCCGCCCTTTTTCCCAAAAGTAGAATGAAATAAGATTTCCATTATCTAAATCTGTTATCACCTTCTTTTAGTGGACCATTTTTATTAATGTTACTACAAATTTCTTTGACAATTTTCCAAAATATCAACACGTTTTCAATAAAATAAACTGCTTGTGCAGAATCCTCTTCATTTAATAATGGATGCAATTTAATAGCTTCTACAGTTTCATTACAAAAACTTTTAAACAATGCTAATGTGGACTCCAGTTTTATGCAAAGTTCATGTATTCATTCTTTTGAAGACTTATCTTCATTTTCATAGTTGTTATTGTTGTTTCCTATTGTTTAGTTGTTGTTCGGTGAAAGCCCTTTGTAAAAATTTAGATACTTCTGATTTTTGTGAAAGTTAACAATAGGTAATTAGACATCAATTAATATTTCCCAAATTTCTGTTTCTTTGGAATATTTTAAAGGGGTTTTAAGGCAGGAGCTTCTGTTCGAAAATTCAAACATTTCAGATTTGCATAATTATGCAAAATTAGCAGGCCTTGTGAAAATTCCACGGCAAACTCTCTATGTAATATACTGATGTTGGCATTCTGTGGATGTTCAGTATAAATGAAAACGCCCTGATATTATAGTAGCTCTTTTGTATTTATTTAAGCTAGCAGGGACGCCTGGCATAGCTCGATTGTAAAATACGCTTAAATATGATATTTTAATTTATGCAGATTTCGTATATATTATTAGAGAGTTAATTTTCTATCAATTCTTATATATATTATGAAGTTATGACTGGAAACTAAGACTTGTTACTACGGTTTCAAATGATCTGAAATAACAGCAAGGGAAGACTTAATTCCAAATATTTCTCATATGTTATATCTCCCTTCTTTGGTTTTTATACATAAAGTAAATTTCACAGTGTATAAAGATTATTTAATACTGGAGATATTCATAATTGTACCCTATTTCCCAAAAAAGGGGAGATATAACATATGAGAAATATTTGGAATCAAGTCTCCCCTTGCTGTTATTTCAGGTCATTTGAAAACATAGCAGCAAGTTTTAGTCTCCTCTTCATCATGGCCAGAGGTTTTGGGGGAAATATATGTATATTTTGGCAGCAAAATTATCAAGGCACGTTTGATTAAATACAGTAGAGTTTTCTTTCTTCTTTATTTTTCTGTTGATTTTCTCAATTTGCCAAGCATTTTTTCTTGTTTCAGTTGGTAAGATGTGTATTAAGTTGCCGAGTTTTTTTTGTTTCTTTTTTGTTTGTCAGCCATTTTCCTCATCATCAGGAGCAATTTTGTTGTTATTAAAAAGGCTTTGTTCTGTTGCCTTCTTATACGTAATTAATTTTATTTTGGTTAGTTATTGGTTGAATTTTATACACACACACATATATATATATATATATATATATATATATATATATATATATATACTAGAAAAAGTACCCGTCATTGACTGGGTTCAAAAACAGCCTACAGAAAATGGACTCTGATTCATGAAAGTATGATAGGTTATGAAAAGGAAGGGTTGTAAAGAGATAGCTTCGAATTTGGGGGTATCAAAACCAAAGCAAAATATGATGAAAGTAAAAATAAAATAGATAAACCCTATAGTTTATTATACCATACCTGTTCACACTGAAACACTTATCACAATATTCTGCAAATCTATATTAAAAAACCTTGTTAACCTTTGTGACATATTTCCATTCTATGGAGGTCAGGTGCGAACAAATACCCCATAATTTTATTATATCATATTTCTTCAAACTGAAACATAATTATCAAAGTATACTTACACAGATTGATATAAAAAGTCTTTATTAAAGTTTGTGCCTATTTCTATTCTATGGAGGCCAGGCACGAACGCAGACCCCACAATTTTATTATACCATCCCTATTTAAATTAAAACATACTTATCAAAGTATTCGTATGTACATCTATATCAAAAACACTTATAAACGATTTTTTTTAATTTTTAAATTTTTTATTTCCATAACTTGTGGACCAGGCGCATACGCAGACCCCACAATTTTAATGGACCACCGTTCTGCCAGATCAAACACCCATTCCTGTGTCTCGATACATCTTCTATCATTATATGTAATCAGTTTTTTAAAATAGTCAACCATATAGGAGCCTATTCGTGACCAGACACATGCACACATTCAGCTTTATATTATAGATATATATAAAGTTATGAAAATATATAGCAATTAAGCTATACAGAATCTTCTGCATTTCATCCCATAGTGAATCATTCAGATGAAATGCAGAGTTTTTTGTAACTTAATTGCCATATATTTTCATGATTTACTACCTAACTGTCCTATTATATTTTATAACGTTTAAATTAAATGAAAAACATTTCCTGGAAGTAAAAAATTTTTTGTAATTGTGACAAGAAACGTTATTGTCGGAATAATTTCCTACTTGATTCCAGGAAAAACACAAAAAACAAATAACTAATCACACCAAAACTAATTGAAAACAATTATATATATATATATTTATATATATGTTTGTTAAAAATAAACATTATTTTTAAGATAGACAAATTCTTTTTTTGTTTTATTTCTTGTAGAAATATTATAATTTAATACATAATTTTAACACGTTATCCAATATTACATCCCATCTACAATACATATGTAAAGTAAAGTCGATTTTCCCCTATTTCATTGGCTATTATATCTTTAGAACCAAAAATTTTATATGCAAATTTGTTCTGCCAGCTGCCTAGGTTAATTTTTCACACATGTTACCAGAAAATATGTATTCGTTTTGTTTTCTTTTAAATTAAAAAAATTTTTCTGAGTAAGCTGCTTTTCCAAAATAAGTATTTTTACAAATGATGTTGCAGCCATTTTCACTCACAAACTAATATATACTCCAATGACCTTCAATTATCACAAGTATTTTATATTTCATACTATTCTTTATATACTACACTAAATTTTAAATCAAAATAACGAATGCTCCCTAGAAATATGCCTTCATTCTTCAAATGTTTTGTTTTTATTTTTACATATTCTAGATTAGTAGAGTGCATCTAACAAGTAAAAACGGTAACTTTGTATGAGACCAAATTTACTTCGGTTCTCTCCAACTATGAGTTAAATGGTATTAATACTTGTGGTTATATTCCTATTGTTTAAAATGAACTATTCCAGTCTTCTGTTTTATAGTTAATAAACAAAGAGAGACAATGACCGCAGCGAGAGTAATAGACACTGTATAAAATAAGAGCAGGTGGTCAAACACATAAAGAAGGCAAGAGAAAGAGACAGAAACTTAGGAAAATAGGGAGGATTTGGTGAGTAAATTGCAAATTACAACAAATTAGAACAATTAAAATGAATTCTTTTATTCAAACTCAATCTCCAAACCAAGCAATATTTTAACATGTATCTTGTGTGATTAAGTGAGAAAAAAACCTTAGAGAAACAAACGCTTATTAACTCAACTTGAGTACAATAATGGATATTCATTTTCAGAGTGGAAACGATATTTGTTTAAAAGTTCACTGTCTAGGAAAAAAAATTTTTTTTTTTTTAAATTTATTCCTTAAATTTGGGTTGGTTTGTCTTCATGACTTGTTCTGCCAATTTCACTCAAACCTGCTTTTGGTTTTCATGATTGCCTTGTGATGTCCTCCAAATTGAACACAAACCATCGTCATTTCCCCCGATTTAGGCCCTAATCAATAAATCATTTATCAAAAAGGTAGAAGGGAGGGTATTAATCAGTGAAAGCACATAAAACAGTATTGGATGAATCTTGAAAAATTTCTCTAATAAAATTTGTTCCTAAAGTTCATTAATACCAGGAAAAGGATTTTGTCTGCTGATGAGCTATCTCCTCTTTATTTGCATGATAACATTAAAAATCATGCTTATTTCTTGATAACATTAAATGATCCTTTTAAATGATTCTTTAAGGAGAATGGGGAGAGGGTTATGCCAATTAAAAATATACCAACTTTGCAGAGGTTTGTTGAATATTTTTCAAGTTCTAGCTAGACAGAAACAGACAACTGCTTATTATATAATTGTAGTGAAGTCGGAAAGTAGGAACACGACGACTTGGTGAGAATAAGAAGAACATTTATATCAAGCAAGGGTGAGTGATACAGAAAAGGTTAGTAAGTCCGTGGGGAGTTGTCTCTGTACGACATCCGGATAGCTCTCATTGAGCGGTCTAGACTTGCTGGTTATATGCCTAATAGACAAGTCCATCTTAGCGATTATAAGGGTGTGTATGTCCCCACAACAATAATAGACTAATTGAAAATAAAATATTGATCGGGATTAAATGTAAATGAGATTAAAATTGATGGAATAAAAAAATGTTTCCAATTTTTTAAAAAACACAAACCAATATTTGCCAAAAATGATTTTTGTAACAAAATTAAGTACCATATACTTACTTATGCTTAAATCAAATATCACCATGTTATTGGCATTTGTAACATTACACAAGTTTACACACGCATTACCATGTAGACAACCGAGAACCACACATTGCAGACTCAGTCGCAAAGGAGACTAAGACAAGGAATAGGAAAGAAATTCAACTCCTGTTTCAGGTTTTAAGAAAAGACCTTTATTCCTCATTCTCCCACCATTTATTTTTTTGTTTACTGTGACATCATTTCACACATGGCTTGATATTTTTATATAGCTAATATTTGTATATAGCTAATATGTGCATCTGCACTATGTTACACATCCAGGGCGAACAACATATCACTTATTACTGCACTCCAATTCCTCCAGCCAATGGCAGCATCTCTTGTTTAATATTGCAACAACCAAACGTAGTTTCATGAGCCAGGTTTTCAGCTAATCACATGAGTTCAGGAACCACAGTTTTGCATATGAGTTCAATTTATTTGCATTGAAAATGTATCAAAGTCAATAGAAGTGCCTAGACAGGATATGTGTAGCAATGATGTTGGACTTCAATATTGGAGATTCTGTTCAGTGGTCTGATGCTGGATAGTCGAACAATTGTTATAAAAGACCTTTAGGCTTTCATATAAATACTCTTGACAAGCAGCAAAATCGCACTCCTTCATTGTAGAGGTCCCCAAATGTAGAAAGGTTTTCTACTCCAACAACTGATCTCCCATAACATCAAAGCCAATCTGATTGCCATGTATTCGCCGAACTCCAATCGGCATTTGTGGAAAAGGCATTCTCCCAGTTCCAGATCCATACAGAGGCGGTGGTTGAGGCTGAAGATGGCTACATTAAATAGATGTCAGCTCTACTAAATAATCAAATTACTTGAATTGATTTTTTCAATAAAACTTCTAAAATAAATCTGTAGTGTTGTACCATAAACATGCTTTCATAACTTTGTACACATATATACATTATAAAAAGCGTGAGTCTTTAAAGGCAACTAACTTTAAATTAAAATAAATTATATAAAAATACTTTTCTTATGCAAATATGTGGTTTATTTCAAAGATTAATTTTTGGCAGGCATGTGACGTGCACATAGATGACATAATCTAGATTCAATTTTAACAAACTCTAAATCTTATATTAGGCTGTATTTTAGCAATAATGTATTAAATGTTGTCTTCCATATAGTCTACTGTGTCTGGTTTATCAGTGTAAACATGGGACTTCACATATCCCCAAAGCAAATAATCTTATGAGGTTAAATCACAGGAACGAGGTGGCCAGTTGACAAGCCTATTTTGTGAAATTATTCGTTCATCAATGTTTCTCTCAGTAAATTGATTGCTTTGCATATTGTGTAGTATATGGCTTCGTCTTGCTGAAACCACATGTCTGCGACATTAATGCCTTCCAGTTAAAAGCACGAATTTATAAATCATTTTCCTGTATCGCTCACTGTTGATTGTTACGTTGTAACCATCATCACATTCGAAGACATGTAGACTTATGATTTTACCAGATGATAAAGAGCACTAATCATTGGCTTTTTCTGAATGTAATGGTGCTTCGACCATAGAATGTGGATTATCATCTCTCCAAATTAGGCAATTCTGTTTATTGACGTAACCATTTAACCAAAAATGTGCTTCATCGCTGAAGAAAATTTTGAAATAAAAATTTTAGATCAATGGCGCTGTTTCCTTCAGCCTATTAACCAAAAGAACAAGTTAAATCTTATACACACAAAAAACAAGATCTTAACACAAATATTTTCATAAAGTGGAAAAGTGCAAATTTGATTGTTAAGCATGTTGATGAACTGACACATTTGCATCATCATCAACACTATTTTGTACAGCAGCAATTGCTTGTTGTGTGCACAGTAAACAACGCCTTACAGGACGGATATTATCGGTTGAGTGAACGTAGTGCAAAAACAATTCACAGTTTCTCTAATTAATCTTTTGAATGATTATGAGCACCATAAACCTCACGTAATGCATGATGTGTTGTTCGAACTGAACCGTGATTTTCAAAATAAATTTGCACAATTTGCAAATCCTGCTTGGGTGTCAGTCATTTTGTGATTAATTGCCAAACCAAATTGAACTCAAAATAACCGATAGTTGCCAAATTTGCAATTAAAGAAAATAAAGTTGTCAATTTAAATTTCACCACCTCTAAAAAAAAAAAAAAAAAAAAAAAAAAAAGAATTAAAAAAATCACCTTGTACCCACACACAAACATTAGCACTCACAGATCCATGAACAAATGTAAAGACACAAAGATTTCTTTTCATTAATATAAAGACACACCAGTCAGACAATAACATAAATGGATTGCGGTATTTTTAAATGGTAAAAGGAACTGAAAAGGTGAAGGAATATACAATGGTCACCATTGTAGACAGTGGCCAAGAAGTCGAATTATCCATTAAAGGCTGACCGACAGATCACATCCAAGATCACCTTTTCACCCTTAACAATGAAAGTGCTAAGAGTATTTTGCTCTCTTATCAGCAATGGACTCAAGATACCTAATTCTGTTAAAAGACATAAGAATTTGTAAAGGAGGGAAAAGAATGTCAAGATTGCAATTTTTGTAGCAAGGTTGCTGGATCGATATCTATTCTATTGGCATTGTTTGATGCAAAGAAAAGGGTCACCAAGCTTTGGTTAAAAGGACAAATTTCTTCATAACGATTTATAAAATTTTATTCAAACAGTTCCAAAGAATGGTCTGGAAAGAGTTATGAATATAAACAATAGAAAATAGGTGAAGTTCATCAACATATGTGTATTATAGAAATGAAATTTGTATGCATAAATTTCATCTCCTCAAACAAAGTCATTGCTTGAGATGAGGAGTGAAATATGAGGTGCTTTCAATAAGTTTCCAGACCTTTTTTGTATAGGCACTTATTGATAGTACACACATAAAACTCTTGTCCCCTTCGAAGTAATCTCCTTCAGCTGCAATGCTCTTGTTGTACCGTTCAAACTTTGGAAGGCCCAGTGGAAGTCATTTTGTGTGAGTGTGTCAATGACCTGCGTCACAGCTTCTTTCATCTCCTTAATTGTCTCATAACGACCGCCTCTAAGATTTTCCTTGATTTTAAGGAATAACCAAAAGTCACAGAGAGCAAGGTCTGGACTATAGGGAGAATGACAAACTGTGTTGACGCCCATCTTAGTCAAATAGTCTCTGACAAGGGTTCGAGTTGTTGGCAGGTGAATTCACACAAATCTGCCGCATCTTCAGTTCCTCACGAATAATTGTGTGTACAGTTCACACAGTGACATAAAACTTATCGTCTCTATAGACACACGACAGTCCTTATCCGTGAAATTCTTTATTTGGCCAATCAACTCTATTGTTCTGACTTCATTACTTCTCCCTCACGTCTTATCATCCTTCACAGCCTTCCATTCAAAAACTGATGCTCGATTCATGCAAGATGGTCCTGTTGTATAACGGGGTACATATTGAGACAACATATCAGAGTATAACGGGGACATATATATCGGAGGACAAGACATTTATGTAAAATTGGAATTTTGAGATCTGTATAGAATTTTGCATAAAACATGGAGTAGAGATGATAAAACATTAAATTTATTGTTTTTTTCTGCTTCTCATAATATCCTTTCTCATCTATCATTTCAAACGTTTTCTCACAGCTGAGGCTAATTTCTGTCTTTACAAATTTACTATTAGACCTTGTATGGAGTACTCTTGTTATATTTGGGCAATTGAATTTGTCTCCTTATTCCAGTAACTTCTACCCAAGAATTGTATGCTTATGGAACTGTTTCCCTGCAAAGTTTTCCTCCGGCATATAATCTTTTCAAGACTAATGCCAATAAGCATCTCCTTTATCATCATTCATATTTCTTTTCTCATCTAGCTACACAAAATCCATCAGCCTTAACCCCTCTCTAAAATGTTGTAAAAGTTAAGTAACGTTGAGCCTGGTCAGTACTAAAATGGGTGACTCTTTGGGAATTACAGGTGCTGTATGTATGCTTTGCTTATCTCAGCATTGTTTTCAGTCAGTCTTAGGCCTCTCTTTTCCACTAGACTCCAGCAGTGCCAATTCAGGAGAGCTGTGATTGTGCAACCCTTGCCTCACAATTACATGCATAACTACCCTTACAGGGGCGTTATTGTCTCTTGAGACTCAACGGAGACATCGTATATATATGTGAATAGTATGGTTGTTGATTGATAATCCAATGAAAGTCCGGTGTTTATGAGATACTCCACAACTTATTCTTTAGCACTATTTTAATAGAAAGTTTTATTTACACAAAAAATACCTGATTAAAAATTATATGTGTACGTACTAGTAATGGGAGGATTTCAATATTTTTCCTAATGTGGTGCGCCGATCTTCATATTTTTATTAGTAGTTTAAAATCAATAAATATCTATCTAGTAAAATCAATAAATATCTATATGTACCAACAATGAAAAATAAAGTTAAAAAGAAAATTAAAAAAATCATTTTTGCTATCTGAAAATAGGCACAAATTTTTCCGATTCCAATATTGATTTCAAAAAAGTTTTGCAATTAATCAACTAATCCCCACAACCCCCCAACACTAATAATAGAGGTTTTATCCACAGGGTAAAATCTGAACAATATTTGTTTTTATATAACGAAGCTATTTAGAGATAATAAAAGTTTTGTTTGTACAAAAATATTATAGCTAGATATCTGGAACATGTGTTACAATTGAAGCAGACGTGTAGCCATAATAAGTTTATATAAATAAAAACTTATTATATATACAGTATATGGTTCTTGTTCAGAATTTTCTCTATATTATAAAACAAGAAAAGAAAAATATGATGGACATATCTGTGATGAAACGAAAATATCACATTCCAAAAATCATGAATTGATCAAGTAGTTTTATTTTTATAAAGAAATCATTTTTAAGTGATTAATGGGAATTCCTAGGCATCAAACCATAAACCTAGTAACTATGAATTATTATTGAGTTATTTCTCTTTGTGTTTTGAATTTAAGTGATTTTTGGAATGTGATATTTTCGTTTTGTTGCAGTTATGTTCATCATATATATATATATATATATATATATATATATATATATATATACCCATGCATATACTATTAAAGACACATAATTATAATGGTACGTATGTGCATAGAGATATGTGTTAGAGGGTTGTTGAAATATATATACATACTTGAGTATGTGCGTAAAACACCTAGCTGTTTGGCCATTTTTGACAGACTATCAATTACAAGCTGCTGACAGACTCAATTACATGCTTCTCATTAAGCCAACAATTCATTCTATAGAAGAGACGCATACATCAATTGTTTGATAACATAATCCATTACGAAAATGAACCCCTCTTCAAAAAAATAAAGCTATCATGCTCAAATTACAAGCTAAATCACATATTTGAAGCAGAGAAAAATATAACGTGAGGATTTATCTCAAATTTGTTGTTTTAATTATCTGCCTACATTGACATTTTTTTTTTTACCATGTCTGCAACTAATCATGATCATCATCATTAGTTTAACGTCCATTTTACATTCTGACGTGTTGGACGACTTTAAGAAATTGACTTCCAAACTAACTTATCTCTGGCTGAGTATTTATTTATCCCTCTTTTTCCCAAGTCCATTTGGTCACTTCCTCTCATGTATTCTTTGGCTTTTCTCTATGAACTGAACCTACTACCTCAACTGTTCTACATCTACTAACCTAAGAATTCTCGTCCATTTTTTCAACATAGTCATACCAATGAAATCTACTCTTCTGCTCATATCACTGTACCATTCAGATTTCATTTTCCTCCTCTAGTCACATTCATGGAGTGGACGAGGTAAAAGTGAATAGCAGCAAAGATGAAAACTGAAAATTAAAATAAACAATAAATTGTATCAAGTAATGCGATGTTAAAAGTCGATTAAAAATCTGAGTTTTAAAATCAACAAGTCCTTGGGCCAATATTAGCAAAGTGTGTCGTTTACGTGCTATGCCAGACATTTAAACACGTTGTGGCTCTTCTCGAATGCGATGTTATTAAGAGTAGACATCAAAGGTACGGCCATGTTAAAAGAATAGATGAGAGTTCTTGTAGAAACGTTTGGATAGTAGGTTAATTTCACAGGGGAAGATCAAGGAAAACATGGAAGGAAATTAAAAAATGGGAAAGATGGATAAATAGAAACTTGTCCAGAGATAGGTTCTTTGGAAGTCAATTTTCTAAAGAAGTCCAATGCATGCTATCATGTAAAATGGATGTTAACCCGATGATGATGATGAGAAAGAAGAGGAGGAGGAGCGACTTAATTGAGACCTTCAAAATAATGGCATTTCTAAATATGTAATACGCATTTTTTTTTATCTTTTTAATATCTTGAAATGTATCGGCAAGAAATATAAAATAAATAACTAAAGATTTCTTTTTCAATCGACTAATTTTCTAGATTTATACTTGATTCAGCAATTTATTCCAAAAATATTTGCAAGAAATTGCTGAATCAAGAAAAAATTGGCACTAATAAAGAAAACGTTGGAAATAAACTTGATGAATTCAGAAATGGTAATGACTTTACAAAGACATCTTTAGGGTCTACATGATGAGATATTTAAGGCAATTTGATCCATATATTCACACAATATGTTCTAACAGGGCGACCAAGCATTGCCCAGGTCTCAAACACTTCTTTCTCTTCCCCTCTCCCTACTATCTTTCATCTCCACTCAGACCATTTATTATTCTGGACATATGCACAGATAACTTTCTCTTGCATAGATTCATTGAGGAATGAGTCGACACATAGGGGAAGTAACTTCTTAATAAAAAAAAAAAGGAGTAGCTTTAGTTAGTACATGAAATAATTACCCCCCCCATCCCCACCCAAACGAAATCTGTACCAGTTTAGGGTCAAAGAATGAATATTGGATATTATTTATCCGGAGCAATATCTATCTAAGAAAATACCATTTTGCGAGTATTTGTTTTTTTTGTTTTTAACGTTTAGCCAGACATGCATACACACAGAAAACTGATGAGATTGTAGGTGTATGTGCTATCTCTATATAAAATTAACTATGTATTTATATATTTAATGTTTATATATTAAAATGATCATTATTTTGAAACAAAGTAGCTTGATATAAAAGCTCACGATGTGCGCTATATTTAGTTCAATTGTGAAAATGTCGAACATAAATTGGACCAAATCAAAAATAATGGTGAAATAATGTGTCTGTGTGTTTGCAGCTCACAGGTCGTGATTGTCCACTTGTTTTCTTCGTTTGAAGTTGGTGCTCTATTTTAACACCGGTTACAGAGTCAATCATATGGTGTAGATCTGTGCTGCAATAGAAGCATTCTCTCTCTAAGCAAAAGTAAAATTCCAATTTAAAACAAGTAACAAGTTTATTTTATTTTTCTACCGAATGACAGACTTGCAATTAGAACTCAGTCAATCCGCTTAGGGTTCAATAGGATATCTAAGTTAGTGAACCAATAAAATCAAACTAACTCCCTCTGCAATCCTGCTAGGATATATATAGATATTGGTGTCATTTGTGGTTGACTACCTACTTTTAAATTATGAGCGAGTTTATCTATCTTACTTTCCCAGGCGGTCTTTTATCTGGAGGGGCATTAACTTTTCTAAGACTCAAGTGGCTCAAACACAACCTCATACTGAAGAAGACATTACTATTTCAAAGATGTCTGCCCATGCCCACTAAATATGTAGATCTTTATGTCACATAGATCCTATTTTATATATGAAATAAAACATTATTTCTTGAACTGTAATAATTTTGTTAACAAAAGCTATGTATTTCAAACTCTTCAGTCATTTAGTTTTGCCATTAATGACACAATGAAAAAATAATTTAATTAGAGTCAATTCTTCGAATTTTCTTCAATATCCTCCCTTTTACATTAGTGAAATCCTTAAATAGAACATTATTTGACCTAGTTATATAACATGCTTTATAATATGTGTACTAATAATATTGGCACAGTGGCTAAATTGATAAGGCACTTGCCCGCTAGTATGTGATTTTGAGTTCAATTCCAATCTGAGGATATCAAATCTTTTTTTACATTTTCTTAATTTTAAATCGTGTTGCAGGGAAAAATACATGGTCGACATTTTTATTTTATTTAAAGAGGACACATTTTTTTTTTTTTTACATTTTCTTATTTTTAAAATTGCAGCTTACTTTGTTATTTAGTCATAAGACAAATAGCATTTGAATTACTAATAAAAGCAAAATTACTCCCGAACAACACCGGATAAGGACAGCTAAGCATAAATAAATGTTTGTTGGAAAGAGTTCTTCTATTTTCTGCCATGATGCTGGATAATGAAGAAAATGGTTAAGAGAATCATGAATCATAAAAAAACAAATCTTGTCAGATCGTAATGGTTTCTTCTGTGGACTGACTGTTTATGGCAGTTTATTGCGACATCTGCTAATGCGGTTTACGAGTTACACATTTGTTTTTCGAAGAGCTGATATTTCACGACAAGATTCCAATCTCAGAACAGCAAAGATTCTAAAATAACCTATAATAAAGAAGCAAAGGTGGCCAACGATCTTCGTTTATCAAAGATGAATAATGAAAGCCTTCCAATTTGATTCAATAACATTTCCATTTCTTTGTTCAGAATTCTTCAGATATGAACGCCCATAAAACATAAAAAGGTTTTAATATTAAAAAGGTACATTAATAACTTATGTATGCCAACACAACACAATACACACACATATAAATATATATATAAATATATATATATATATATATATATATATATATATATGACAAGTGTAAAAACTTCTTCATCTGTAGCACTTTTAGATCACTTCACTTAGGGTAGTTCTAATGTCATACAAGTCACAATGATTTAGAATACATGAACATTCATAGTGTATGAGGCCCTCAGATTCATATAGTACTATACATATAAACCTATATATATGGCACTTGGTATTGTAGGATTCTGCGGCCTCAATCTTGCTGGCCGTTTATTCCATGATCCTGTCTCACTAAGGAAATGCAGCCTGCAAGCAAGTTTTTTTCATATTAAGAGACCACAGTTGAAGACAAGTAGAGTTTTATTCGTTTAAGATCATCAAAAGGCAAGAGAAGTATAGAGAGGTCAGTAATTACTAGGCCTGTGACAACAGAATATTCTTTTTATTGTTTTGACTCTCGAGTATATATCCAACATAGTTAGACACAGTTAATCAACTGAGAACCACATCACTCTATATAAAAAGCATGTAAGATATCAACGGATACACAATCGAGAGTCAAAACAATGAAAAGAATATGCTGTTGTCCTAGCCCTAGTAATTACTAATCTATACAATTGTTCACACCATAAAGCTTCTGATCGATATCTACTTGTCCCTGTCTATTCAAGCCATGTAATGTCACATCTTGCATCTATCAATTCCAACAGCACACTAAACTGATCCTGACTGAACCCTATTTACTGTTATTCTCAACTAAAAAAATTATATTCACTCAATATTTAACCCATATCCGCATGAAATAATGCTTTAATACAAGCATCTTCTTTTAGAAAACACTTAATTCAACGTAAAAACACAAATAGAAACATAGTTGTAAAGAGAGAAACATCGTTGTAAGGAGATAATTTGAATGCTTACTCGACAATATTCTCCACTGTTTAAAGTTACAATCTGACATGAGGATACTTCTCTCTGCAAGAAAATCCTGACCAAACATTCAAAACAATTATTCAAAGCTGAAATAAGATCTCTTTAACATGGCTACAAAATGGCTTATATGAGGAATTTCGCCAAGTGATGTTGCTTCTAGTAACCACTCTAAGCTAAATACTTTGCCAAACTAGATGAATTCTTGTCCTGGGATCCACCAAGAAAGACATCTATTAGGTTGTTGCATAAGTTCTGGACAGTTTTTTTTTAATCATAAAACTGTGTGGTGCTTGTGCACTTGTTTGAATCTGGTCTTCAACGATTAGGCAATGTCATCTCTTAAAAAAAGGATAACATGTGAATTATATATATATATATATATATATATATATATATATATATATATATATATATGCATGAGTGTGGCTCGGCAGCTACGGAATGAGGTTGGAAATTTATGTTTTGGTTTTGATGGCACCCAAGTCATATATATATTTTTAGTTTCGATCTCATTACTATATATTGGGTTTAATATAATAATCGATAAATAATTGTCTCTATAATAATAAATATGTAATCTGCATGAATTTAAATATCATATTTAAGCATATCTTATGACTGGGCAATGCCGGGTGGCCTGCTAGGATTATAATAAAGTTAACGAGTCCATCGGAGAGAGGAAATTGGTGTTTGCTTTACAAACTCAACATTTTAGAGGTAGAGAATCTTGATTAAATATATACGTACCTCATAAAATTCAAGTGTTAGTCGCAGAAAGAGTCCCTTGATTTCTAAGAACTTACATTGAAGTAAAATGAAAAAAAAGTATCAAGAATTAATGAGCTGACACATATAGTTAAACTATAAATTATCAACAGATTAGAACTTGATGCTGAATTCTTAATTTAACAGTCATAAACAGCTGATACGCATACACCAGTTGAAGATATGTCCTCAACAATCAGTCCAACATCAATCAGGGTCATTTTTTAATCAGTGACCTTACTTTTGTTGAGCTGAGGTGAAAGGTTCATTTTTCTAATTTGTCTTCTAATTGAAAAATCTATTTCTAATCATATTTTCACACACTCAACATATAATCTTTCTAAAATGCATTAAAAAGAGAGAGAATGATCTGGTAAATTGATTTATCTATTCAAATAACCAAAACAGCAAGCAGGTCCCTTGAAAAACTTCATAAACGAAACGTCTGTTTACCAAATGAGACGAGAAATGTGAAATGTACAATTAGCAATAAAAGTGAGAAAAGAAAATACACATTTTGATTAGAAAATTAATAAAGCTAAAAAAAAATAACAAAAATTAAAAAAATTATTTTAATAAAACTATCACACTTATCCCTCTTCGATAATCAACAGTAAACAGCACACATATTATCAATCAAAACTCAATGTCTGCATGTGTGTTCTCTATAGAAAGAAAGGTCAGACAATATACATAAAATCTAAAACTGTATTCTGATATAAAATTTGCCGGGGAAGACAACAGAAGTGTTCCCAAATCTCTCAGTGCCCCCTAAGCAGACTATAAGGACATAACCCTCTTAAAATTTCAAATACATCCTATTTTGATGAAATTCAAATCATTTGTATAAGATTTTCTGGAGACAATCGAAGTGGTGCTGAGTATGACCTCACTTTAAATGGTTCATTGGGACAGGACCATCTTAATACATAAAATGTTTTTGAAAGACAATGGAAGTAGTCCCTGACCTCTAAGTAACCCATGGAAACAGAACCTTTTTTAAATGTGATTTTATATATATATATATATATATATATATATATATATATGATTTTAATAAAATTTATATCATATGTATAAGATATTAATTCTAACATTTCAACTGATTATATTAGATGGTTGAAACAAAATAAGAAGGGGTAAGAATAAAAATAAAGAAAGAAATGTACTATGAGCATAGTACATTGTAGTAATCCTCATTCAATCCCAAAAATTTGGTTTTCCTGCAATGTTTAAATAAAACAAATAACATAAAGGAAGGGCAAATAAAAAAGCGAACAAATATGCATAATATTTACATGAAATAAATATACTATTTGAACCCCATTTCCTGCAAGTCTAGATCCACTGCTACTTTTGATTAAACCTAATTTCGAATGCCCAACTGCTCTGAAATGGTGAGACTTTCAAAAAGAGGTTATACCCTTAAAATATCAGCAAACTTTGGCACTGTATAACATGCTATTGATTGAAGATGCAATTATAAGTAGGAAACAAAATGGTAATTATTACAGTCTTTTGTATCACCTCCTTATTCACCCATTCTTTCCGCTCATATGTTGGACATACCTATGCCTACTTATGCATTGGTCATATTTACTTGTCTCCTTAATAAGACACAAAATTCTACCTCCAAATAAATCTACTACAACTCCAGTTTAAAAGTAAAAAAAGTTTATTTCTTGGAGCTAACAATGATAATCATTTTCTTCTACTGAAGAATAGACTTACAAATGAGAATTCTTAACCAAACTAAATCAAAACCAAAGTCCAACAAAATACAAACAGACCATCTATTTCTGAAGGCTAAAAAAAAGCAATTGACTGTGAGATACCCAGAAAACCAACTAATCTCCTCTGTCCCTTTGATGAATATATATATATATATATATATATATATATATGGATTACTGGCAATTAGTACTGGTTTGAGGCGACTGCTTGTGGATACTAGTGGGCAGTGCCTTTGCAACTGGCAAAGCGGTCATTAGAACTTTTAGGCAGTTACTTGCATTTGGTTACTGTTGGTCACTATCAATTATGACCAAAGTCAAGCCCCACTGAACGGCTCTGAAATGAAATGGTCTGTCTTCAATATTCATGCACTGCCATCCATTGTATGGTACTGTCATCCAGTGGTGAGCACTGTTGGGCACTGATGGTTAAGACAGTGATTGACAGTGATTTTCAGGTGGTTACTGTCACTTCATGACAGAGGTGGGCACTAGTAGCAACTGGCAGGCAAATTGCCTGTCTTCAATTGTTAGGCACTGATATTAAGTGGAAGGCATTGTCATCCATGGTAGTCGATTGCTCTTTTAAGTTGGCTACTGCCATCTCCAGGCACTGGCGAGCACATGTTGCCTTAACAATTATTGTCACTCAAAGGCAATCATGTATCATGCTGTGTTTTGTTCCAAACCTGAGCAAAGCAAAGAGCACTCTATTCTAAGTTCTACACAATCCTGCATTGCTGCATCAGTGTAGATATTTTTGTATTTATGCAAAATACAGATCGTGATATGTTTTAGCTATAATGTTCAATTTAAATGTAACTTTATATGGTACCGTTTTTTTGTATGTAAATATCTGAAAATCTATAATCATAATAAAAAGCTGTCATTCTTATTTTAACATGGTCCGTATTCTGCATAAGTACCTATTTGTGAAGGAATAAGTGATAACGACTGACACGATATCGTTTTCATAATTTGTCAGATGAAAATACAGAATATTAATCATGCAGCATGTAAATAAAAGATGTGATATTAATTGTTTATTTGCGTTTTTTAAATAATGGATTTAAATGAAGAGAAAACAAAGGCAAATTAATGAAATCTTTGGTGAAAATACAGAGTATTGTAAAAGTGTGTAAATCAAAGATGTTGTGTGACTAATTTCGTATCCGCATTTTATTAAAATAAAGTTGCATCAGTAACGGTTAAATTAGAGCCGAATTAGAGCTTTTTATTATGTGAACAATTTAGTGCCACCACTAGTTGTCTTACTAATTCAATTTGTTTGGTTAGTGATGTAAACCAAAAGAAGGAAAAATAACTTCAGCTGAGTGAATTAGAAATTGATAATAATAATATTTAATAATAATATTATTTTGTGAAGGAACCTATTGTATGGTGTATGGTGGTATTCACGATTATTTTGTCTTAACTTGAGTTTTTGGCAAGGCAGATTTGAAACCAAAGTTAAGGTTTCAGAGTTTACCTATGTGAGAAACTTATGATGGAAAATTAAATTTATATTGGAAATTTACTTAACATGCATAGGTAATTTTACCAATTTAGCCAATCAGAGCGAATTCTATTTTGACATCATAAAGATGAATTGGCTGAATAAAAACCTAGACTCTGCCATCCCCCCCTCACCACCTTTGTATAACAGGGTGTGCAGAGCGAGTTTTGGGCAGTTAGAGAGTTGAAATTGAACGCCCCCTCCACCCACATTACACCCCTCGCTCACTGACCGAAAGAGATGGAGAGGAAGGAAAGGGAGAAAACAGAGATAATCAGCCATCACAAAAAGGTTTTTTTTTTCTTTTTGTGAGCGAACTGTTCACACATGTGTTGCTGACATAAAAAAGGAAATTTGCATATATTTTTTGATATCTGTAAAATAGCAAATATTGTAATAAAGAGTTAATTTAATTAATCTTTATAAAAACAAGAATTACAACTGGAGTTATTTTGTTTGTTGCCTACGGAATTTTTGACTCAAAAACGAATGCCTTCTATTTAAGCTGATTTTTTTCAGGAGACAGCAAGCAGGAAAAGAGACAACAAACCTAACGCCGAACAAAACCGTGGATCATGGCACTCATATTTCCCTGGGGACCTTGAGTTGTTCCCTTTGTTTTTTTTCTCCCCTTCCAATATTTTTTTATTACTTTTTATTTTTGTTTTATTTTGTTCTCTTTCCTATGCCCATTGGTGAAACAAGGAATAAAAAGAATCGTACATCAACCCTGTTATCGTATAGGCAATCAAGATCACTCTACTGAACTGCCTTGGCATTCTGAAATCGGAACCACCTAGGATTACACTTATGTACCGGTAAACACTTCGGTCTTCACCCTGTTACATTTGGTACTGTGACCAGGATGTGATCCTGGGGAACTCCATAACTTTAGTGTTTACCCCATTATATTGGTGCCGTGACCACAATGTGATCTTTGGAAACTCCATGACAACGTGTTCATATGTAACATTTGGATACGGTTTGATGGGGTATGACCTTGGTCTTTACTCTGTGCTGTTTTACCAGGACCTGACCATTAGGAACTCCATAACTTTGCCGTTTACCCCGTTACAGTTGCGTTAGGTTAAAATATTCAAAAGTGAAACTGCTAATTTTTTCTTGTCAGTTTTTAAAAATTAGATCTGGTAAGACTTAAGTTCAGTAAAAGCACCTCATCCCCATTTTAATCTATTCTGAAAAGGGCTTTCACAAAATTTTAATAGGACTCTTCTGTTTAACTGTAAATGTAATCTTAGTAGTGGTTTATGTGGAATAAAGTCGAGTTTGTTAGGTTCAAAGTATCCAATTGTTTGTTGTTAGATGATGATGCCATTTTGTTTAATTCATAGTTATTCCAATATTCCTTTAATCTGATAAATGTATATGAACAACTAATGAAAGTGTTTCAAGGGAGCGACCCTAATTTTAAACATTGTTAGGTTCAGAGAGGAAGGAATAATTCATAAGTAAATATCGTGCTACCACCGTTAAATATGACTTGTTTTAAGAATGTGACTCTCCTAGGAATTTGTATCAGAATTTATGATAACGAATGAAAGTCACTGTAATAAGTACAAAAACCTACATCAGATATTGCCTATATATATATATATATATATATATATATATTGATGATATTTAATTTATATGTGGCGTCTACATTTGCTAGACTGGAATAATCGTTTCTATTACTGTATTAAAATCAAATTCAATATTTCCATCCTTAACAGAATCTTCAAGGAATAAAAGTTCTTTTTTTTTTCTTTTGCATACCATGTTATTGAAGGTAATGCCTGGCATGTCTTTCTCAGATGTTTTGGTGGTGTTAATGCCTGATTTAGTAGAAAGACGCCAGTCTAGCATGTATTGTTAAATGATAAAAGTCCACTATATTAGAAACACTGTTGATATGAAATTTAAAGTTTCACAGTTTAAACAGCAAACAAGTGCAGAATGTTTTTTTTTAAATAAATCTTCATTCATATCAATATATAATGTTTGTTTATTAAAAAAAAATTCTATAAATAAAAATGTAAAATGTATGTTTGTTCATAATCCATAATCTAAATAACCACAAGACTGATGGCTTTGACAGTTTCGTATTTTTATTGTACCCAAACATGTTTTATATATCTCTTTTTAATCATAGCATTATACTTAATTTTTATTTAATAAATTAGGTGGTTTTCTTTGAAACGATGTCACCATTTTTCACCAGTCACGTGACACCACTAAAAGGAACTTTCAGTCATGCTTAATGTAAACAGAATATGTTTACAATATGGGTAAATTATTTAGAGTGAAATGAGTTTAGGAATTTATATTCAAACCTAAATATTATTTTTACTTAAAAAATAACATTAAGTTATACCAAGTTTCATTGTGAAACCACCACAAATATCTATATCCACTTACATTATATTTGAAACTGAATGACCTCTAAAAATCTTTAAATACTGAATTTTTGGTACTTTAAAAAAAAAAAATTGCAGAATCTGGTAGCTGGGTGTCAAATCAATAATAATCTTCTGAAAATATTGAAAAAAACGAAAAGAACCTCTCCGAAACATACTGGCAATAATTTGGTTTTGTGTTTCTTGTGAGTGTTTCCAATAAGGGTGATCGATTTACTAGGACTTTGTATTAGAAACTGAGCACCTCTTACAAATCTTTAATTATTGAATTTTTTGCATTTTGGTTGAATTTGTTAGTTTGCATTCGCTGATAATCCACTCAAAAAATTGAAAAAAAAAAAAAGATGAAATTAAAAAGAATGATACTCTTGCAAAATGTGACCCAAATCCTTGGGATTTTCTGTCAATTATGGTTAAGAGTCCACCGGCAATCACTGGATTAATGCGAGCATTGTTCAAATGTTGAAACACTAAAATCAACATTTTTTTTTTGTTTTTTGCATTTGTTGACAAAAGATAAATTGTACATTCTCTTGAAAAAAAAAATTTCTTTACTTTCACCTAACAATTTACAGTTTTTATAATCTGATAAAGAAAATTCTGTTTAAGATGATATTTAACTTCTTACCATCAACCAAGGTGTTTGGTTCAACAGATGGCATTCCTATATGACGATGCATCTCACAGATTATTTTAAAAATGAATAATTGTGTATTGGGCTATGTGACATTAGCCCTTAAGGTCGCACATTAAGGAGATCATCTATCACCCAGAGCCTATTTTTGACACTTCTTTACAACAATAACATGTTTCAATCAGTCATTTGTTTTCCTAGTTTTGCAAAATATCTCATATTATATCTCCCCTCTTTGGTTTTCATACATAAAGAAAATTTCACAATGTATAAGGATTATTTGATACTGGAGATATTCATAATCATATCCTATTTCCAAAAAGAGGGGAGTATAACATATGAGAAATATTTGGAATCAAATCTCCCCTTGCTGTTATTTCAGGTCATTTGAAACCATAGCATCAAGTTTTAGTTTTCCTCCATCAAGGCCAGAGATTTGGGGGAAATATATATATATATATATATATATATATATATATATATATATATATATATATATATATATATATATATTAGGTTGGTGCAAAAACAATATCATTTTTTCACATATTGTTAGATTTATATATGATTTCTGAATTAATTGATTTATATATATAGCATTTTATATATCATTTTGAAGCGTGTTTGTTGCGCTATCAAATCGTGTTATTCGTTACCATTCTCAATCTCTTCATTCATTTTTTTTTTTTTGCCGGCTTTTTGACAGCCTAGACAAAATTCAAATCTGCACAATTTTTTTGTTCCAGTTCAAACTAGGCCGAAAAGCTGCCGAGGCAGTTTGTGATATCAATGATCCATTTGGTCCAGGATCCACTAACCAACGTGTGGGACAACAGTGTTCCAAGAAATTTCACAATGGTGAGAAAAGCCTCGAAGATGAAGATGGTCGTTGTCATCCGACTGCAGTTGATAATGAACATTTGAAAACCTTAACTGAAGCCGATCCTCGCAAAACCCACGAGAAGTTGCTGTTAAACTCGAGGTCGACCACTCACCATTTAAAGCAAATAGCGAAGTCAAAAAAGTTGGATGTGTGCTGCATGAATTGAATGATAATCAGAAAAATTGTCATTTTGAAATGTCTTCTATGCTCCTTCTGCCCAACAAAAACGACCCATTTCTCAAGTGGATTGTGACGTGTGATGAGAAGTGGATCCTCTACAACAACCGGTGATGTTTGGTACAGTTGTTGGATGCCAAAGATACTTCACAACATTTCCCGAAGCCACTATTGCACCAAAAAAAGGTTATGGTGACTGTTTGGTGGTCTGCAGCCGGTCTCATCCATCACAGCTTCTTGAATCCAAGCAAAACAATTACAGCGGAGAATTACTGATGACAAATTGACGAAATGCAACAGAAGCTCCACTGTATGTGCCCTAGATTGGTCAATATGAAGGGACCAATTCTCCTCCATGAAAACGCTCACCCGAATGTTGCTCAACTGACCCTGCAGAAGCTGAACGAATTGTGCTACGAGACTTTGCCTCATCCTCCATATTCACTGGACCTCTCACCCACCGATTATCACTTTTTCAAGTATCTCGACAACTTCCTGCATGAAAAATGCTTCAAAAGCTGAAACGATGCCGAATCTGCCTTCAATGACTTCATCGCTTCCAGAACTTCGGGTTTCTATGCTAATGGGGTAAATAAACTTGTTTCTCGTTGGCAAAAATGTGTCGAGTCTAATGGTTCTCATTTCAATTAATAAAGTTTATTATAAAAGGAGTTATGATCTTTAAGTTTAACGTCGAAAATGACATTATTTTTGCACCGACCTAATACATACATACATATACACATTATGTATTCTGAAAGCACAGCAGAAAAAACACTTTAGGTAATCAGTTGCCAATCTATGAGCATAAAAACTACTCTATAGAATATCCCATATTTAGGTGGTCATTATTTGGGGAAAAACTTAAGTGGGTTACAACCACAGCGTAGAATCTTGTATCTTTAGAACCATTATTTCTTTTCTTTTTTTTTAATTGACAAATCAAATTGTTTAGTCTACCCCAAATCAGTGATATTTCCTATTTCCTGAGTCATTTGTCTTTTTGTCAGTTAAATATTTCACAACTATTGTAACTATTCACAACTATTGTAACTATGGAACTTGTGAAACGATACTATCTGGTGCATGTTTATAATAATGGTGATAAAAATTTCAGGAAAAAAAGCAAACAGTCTATTTATGAATTATGTTCAACAAAAATGAGATCTGGTTTGTCTATTAAGTAACGGGCCCAACTAATAAAACAACTTTTATGCAAAATTCGACTTCATTCAAAATAATCTCCTTCTAGGTTGATAAAGTGAACAGTATTTTTCCCATCAGAAAGCAATACTCTATGAACACACAAAATTCAGACTTTTTCATTATTCTGAAAATTTGAAACAGTAGCTTCACTTAAATAATGTTAATTTGTAAACTAATAATCTAATCAGGCTCAACTGTTACACATGCTACTTGAAGGTTAGTACTTTATAAAAAAAACTTTTGTTTTATTGGTAGCACCATGAGACTTATTAAATCTTAAAGAACAGACTTAATTCTCTGCGTCAGAAACTACATTAGATACACTTACAGATCTTACATCATTCAATGCAGTATGATCTCTAACGTGGTTATATAAAAAAAGACATTGTAATATTCATGCCCTTCAGTGGTCATTAACAGTTGAAATTAGTGCAGAAGTAAGAATTAAAAAATGTTTCCGGTTTTTTTTTTGTGTGTTTTTTTTCTTACCAGAAGTTGCTAAAACACTATGAACAATGAACTTTTTCTTGCTTTCTTTTTTTTTTTTTTTTTGCATCTTTTGTAGTGCATTGAACCAATTGCCAAAGAAAGAGAGGGGGGGGGTATAACAAAAAGAGAGACATATAAATTTAAAAACAAAAATGTTACACAGAATTCTTTTTAAATTCTCCTAATCTTTCTAACTGGAAAATTTCAGGAATATAAGAAAATATTAGACTTACCTTTAACAGGCGATTATTTTATCATTTCTTTTTTGCTACCTTCTAATAAGCAGAGGTTCTAGAAAAGCAACAAGAAAGACAGATTAAAACAAAAGAAATTTAATATATATATATATATATATATATATATATATATATATATATATATATATATATATATATAAGCTGTACATATAGAAATTCTATGTAAGATATGTAAAATTGTTCCTAATATTTCAGAAAAAATGCTAGTTCTTTGTCACCAGTAAAAACATGTTTACACAAAGAAAATTACTGAAAGTATATATATATATATATATATATATATATATATATATATATATACATACATATACATATATATATATACATACATATACATATATATATATACATACATATACATATATATATATACATACATATACATATATACACATATATATATATACATATATATATACATATATATATATATATATATACACATATATATATACATATATATATATATACACATATATATATATACATATATATATATATACACATATATATATATACATATATATATATACACATATATATATATACACATATATATATATATACACACACACATATATATACATGTAATTATTTCATGTATACACATAATATTATAAAGTGATATATTATGTATTATAGACTTTCAATATTTACTTCAACAGAGCTCAATACGGGGGGTAGGGCTTCTATCTCAAAGTAGATTTAGATAGTAAAATATATATATATATATATATATATATATATATATATATAAAGCAGACATCAAGCATATATATATAAGTATATAAACATAATTATAAAAACAATAACAAAAATAATAGAAAATTAAATATAATCTAGTTAAATCCTTCTTATAACAAGAAAGACTATATTTTTAAGGAAATACACATTTCCTTAAAAAGCAACAAGCTATCTCTAATTATCAATAAGAATATCATTAAAATCAATTACTGTTACATAGATGATATACAATCGATGAAAAGAAATAGTAACAAAAATAGTAATACCAATTTATTTAATTGTAAAATTAAAATAATTTCCCATGCTAGGCAGCTAAAGTTATATACATAAACAACTGCTAATAATATTAACAACAATTAAGAAAGTATACAAAGAGGCAATAGAAAGTAATTTCAAGTGTAGATATAATCATACTAGCAGGACGACCTGACATTGTTTGGGTTTGAATAAGGATTACTAATATGTACTTTTTAAACCATGCTCATAACACGATATTATTTTGTTTTACTGCCACATTCTTCTCATGTTTAAACACGTAATATAGTTGGAAGAAGCTGAAATGTCGGAAAGCTCAATGAATTAATGATTAAATATATTTTAATATGAAATGCTATATGTTTATCTGTCTGTCTGTTTGTATGTCTGCTTCCATATTTTTAAACTATCTCTTACAAGTCGCAGCGCAGTGCTAAGGGCTTCAAATGATTGAATTTTTTTATGGACCGTTCTTTTATGTGTCTTTAGCCGGTTAGAATAGTCTTTAAGGGGTAAAAAAAAATGGGTTAAAATTGAAAAAATCATCATACATTTTGTACAATTATCTTAGTTTAATTTTAATCTTTAAACTATTCATATGTGTGTAACGTTGGTAACGTCACCAGCTTTGAATGCTACAGTTTTGCTTTCGGTTTCGATTCTAACTGATGACACAAATACTTTTTTATTTTTTTTTTACTTTTGAAATCAAGATTCTATAATAATATATACGAAATCTAGACAAATTAAAATATATTAAAGCGTATTTTACGAGCGGGCAAAGCCCCCCCCCCCGCTAGTTTTATTAAAATTGAATACATATATTTAAGTTTTAAAAGGGTCACTTAAAGGTAGGAGTGTGTAGATATTCGACACAGAAAGGTGAATATAGAGATTTAGGATCACTTTGATGGTGTTCCTCGGAAAATTTTATACATATGAGATATATATATATATATATATATATATATATATGCATACGAAATAAATATATATACATACAGTAGAAATATATATATATGTGTGTGTGTGTGTGTGTGTGTTGTGTTACAAAAGAATGGGGGCTGGGGTTTTCAAAAAATTTTCCCGAAATGTAACCTTGATAATCGCTGTCAGGATTCCTACATGCAAATACTCTGAACCAACAAAAAAAATTTAGTAATTGCAGCATCTAAGGTAAAAATTTATATTAAAAAAAAAAATGCAAACATATAACAAATAAGTGTTCTCTTATGAAAATTAAGTTTGTAACCTCCATGCACAAAATATTAGGTTTGGGTTATTTTGGTGGGGGTGGGAGAACAACTGTGTGGAAATGGCGGTATATGTCGTAAAATAATTGTATTTGTCAAATATAAATTGGTGCAAAAACATTATCGTTTTCTCACATATGTTACTTTTATATATGATTTCTGAATTAATTCATTGATATATACAGCCATGTTATATATCATTTTGAAGTGCATTTTTCGCTCTATCAAATCATGTTATTCGTTACCGTTCTCAATCTCTTCATTCATTTTTTTTTTTTTTGCACGCTTTTCGACAGCATGGACAAAATTCAAATCCACATGATTTTCTTGTTCCAGTTCAAACTAGGCCAAAAAACTGCTGAGACAGCTTATTTGGTCCAGGAACCACTAATGAATGTGTGGCACAATGGTGGTTTAAGAAATTTTGCAATGTTGATGAGAGCCTCAAAGATAAAGACGGTCATGGCCAGCTGACTGCAGTTAATAACAAACATTTGAAAGCCTTAATTGAAGCCGATCCTCGCAAAACCATGCGAGAAGTTGCTGTTGAACTCGAGGTCATACACTCAAGAGTCGTTTGCCATTTCAAGGAAATAGCGAAGTCAAAAAAGTTGGATAAATGGGTGTCGCGTGAATTGAACGATGATCAAAAAAAATGTCATTTTGAGGTGTCTTCTGTGTGCTCCTTCTGCACAACAAAAACAACCCATTTCTTGAGCGGATTGTGACGTGTGATGAGAAGTGGATCCTCTAAGACAACCGGTGATGTTCGGCACAGTGGTTGGATGCCGGAGAAGTTCCACAACACTACCCAAAGTCAAAATTGCACCAAAAAAAGGTTATGGTGAGTGTATGGTGGTCTGCAGCCGGTCTCATCCATCACAGCTTCTTGAATCCGGGCGAAATGATTACAGCGGAAAATTACTGATGACAAATTGACAAAATGCAACAGAAATGCCAATGTATGTGCCCAAGATTGGTCAATATGAAGGGACCGATTCTCTTCCATGACAACACTCGCTTGAATGTTGCTCAATTGATCCTGCAGAAGCTAAACAAATTGTGCTACGAGACTCTGCCTCATCCTCCATATTTACCGGACCTCTCATCCACCGATTATCACTTTTTTTCAAACATCTCAACAACTTCCTGCGTGAAAAATGCTTTAAAAGCCGAGATGATACTGTATCAACCTTCAATGACTTCATTGCTTCCAGAAATAATTCTAGATTTCTACCCTAATGGGATAAATAAATTCTCGTTGGCAAAAAAGATCAGTATAGTAATAATGTGTGTACTTCTTCCTGGTGGGACTGGGTACGGTGGGAGGACATAGGAATTGAAGGGAAAAATACGAACTACTTCCTTTGCAGATATTGGCGATAGTGTTGATGTTTCTCCTAGGATGTAATGTAGGATTTTATTAAAGCAATTAAATGTGTCTAAAATGGCGTTTTTAAGTTACATAAGATGGTGGATAATACTTTGGACAAAATAAATTTATTATTGCAAACCTACGGTAATTTGGTCCAAAGAGGAATTTCTGTAATCATTTTATTATATAGTCTATATATATATATATATATATATATATATATATATATATATATATATATGTTTAAATTTCAACAATATTTCTCCAAATGGATTAGGTCCTTGCTAATGAAGCCAAAGATGGCTTCTGTTGCCGGGTTCGAGTCTATCGACTGGTGTTAATTGTGACACACTGTACTGATGATTCCCGAAAGGATGAAACAGTAGTGTCTGTAGAGGTATTTAATAATTATTATAGTAAATAGTTATATATATATATAATATAAAGCTGAATGTCTCTGTGTGTGTGTGTCTGGTCACGAATAGGCTCCTATATGGTTGACTATTTTAAAAAACTGATTACATATAATGATAGAAGATGTATTGAGACACAGAAATGGGTATGTTTGATCTTGCAGAACGGTGGTTCATTAAAATTGTGGGGTCTGTGTTTGCGCCTGGTCCACAAAGTATGGAAATAAAAAAACTAAAAATAAAAAAAAAACATTTGCAAGTGTTTTGATATAGATATACATAAGAATATTTTGATAAGTATGTTTTAACTTAAATAGGGATGGTATAATAAAATTTTGGGGTCTGCGTTCGCGCCTGGCCTCCATAGAATGGAAATAGGCGCAAACTTTAATAAAGACTTTTCATATCTATCTGCGTAAGTATACTTTGATAATTATGTTTCAGTTCGAAGAAATATGGTATAATAAAATTATTGGGTGTTCGTTCGCACCTGACCTCCATAGAATGTATATGTCACAAAGTTTAACAAGGTTTTTTTTAATATAGATCCACAGAATATGATAAGTGTTTCAGTGTGAACAGGTATGGTATAATAAATTATGGGGTTTATCTATTTTATTTTTACTTTCATCATATTTTGCTTTGGTTTTGATACCCCCAAATTCAACACAAATTTACAACCCTTCCTTTTCATAACCTATCATACTTTCATAAATCAGAGTCCATTCTCTGTGGGCTGTTTTTGAACCCAGTCAACGACGGGTACTTTTGCTAGTATAGAGAGAGAGAGAGAGAGAGAGATTTTATTTACTTCCTTTGAGGTTAGAAACAAGTTTCGAGATAAACACCACTCATCAATTTCTGATTTCAAAAGCTTTCATTAAGTAGACTATTTCTTGTTTAACAGCTTCTTAATCATAAATACCATGGTTTTTAATCCTAGTTTCAGAAAAATTTAAAGTTCTATAGGAAGTTATCAATAACAGCTCCAATGCTTCTGTTTACCATTTAAGGAAAAGACAAGAGTTATTGCCGAACAGTCAATTAGTCCATTTCTACAGAAGCATCAAATCAAAATAATGCCCCACTTTTTCTGTGAACCATCAAAAGTTTTTTTTATGAACCATCAACAATTCATGACCACTGGTCTAGAGGATCAAAAAGTATATTTCCAGAATATTCCACAAAGTTTTGTGTGGACTACCAGCGATTCATGGATCACTGCCAATTAATGTACCACTGGTTTAGAGAATCAAAATACATTTCCAGAATATTCCATAAATCTTTAACAAGTAGTTTTCACATGGTGCCATGTGATACATGGGCAGCTTTCACCAAATTATTATCATATCGGATTCTATTCCAGCATGTGTAACGTAATTGTCAGCTAATAAATTGCACAATTCCAATCTATTTAAATCGACCCATCAATATTAATGTACTCCATGACCCTATTTTCAATCGACATTTATAAGTCTATCAACCATTGTTCATTTCTCAAAATCAATCGATTCGCTTCACGTCTATCTTTCATTGATGGCCTCGCTATCAACAAATCAATAAAATCGATAAATAAGTAAATAAAAAGATAAATAAGCAATAACCAAATCTCGTCAAACCTACCCACCCAGCCATTGGAAAGAAAAATTGAAAAAAAAAAGAAAATAAAAAAGACTTTAAAAGACTCAAAAAGAATGTTAAACACTAAAAATATAATTTTAAAAAATATACTTGCGAAATAATTTTAACTTTTCAACTAAATATCAACAACTTTCCCTCTACCAAATATTTTTTTTTTGTTTTTTGCCTTTTTGATTTATCTTATTATTAGCAAATTTTTGAAGCCAACGTTCGACTCGAATCCATTACTAGCTTGAATTTTATTAAGAGCAGACGAAAAAGAAAATATCGATAAATAACCCATTTTTTTTTTTTATATATATACAGCTCAGTTCTTAACTAATGAAGATTGAATTGGGACAAATAACACGAGGAACACAATTATTGTTCAGCTAAATCTTACACTGTTATTATCTAACTTTTACATACAAAATTGACCCAGTATCACACTATCATGAATCAATTCATTTGACTCCAGCAGATTATCTAAACAGCAGCTCATTATGGAAACAGCTGAAGTCTTGTTGCATTGATGACACATATCAGTGGTAGATGTGACGCTTCCTCTTTGTTGCAGCTATCACTGTTTTTTGTTATAAGAGTGATTGTAAAGTGATTACTTGTGGTCGAAGTCAACCATTGCTAGTGTTTAGTATGACTTAATCAAGGATTGAACATGGATTTCCAGGCCTATTAGCAAACACTAACGGTTATGTCAAGTTTTAAAAGATATTAATAATAGCAGCATAGAATAATTTGGGATTTAACAATCCTTTTTTTTTTTCTTCATTTACACTATATAATATTCTGTGGATCATCCTGGAACTCATCGCCCATAGGGGGAAAGGTAGCAGCTGTCCCAAACATGATTCTTTTTTTGTTGTTCAAAAACAAGAGAAAGATTTTATTAGTTTATCCACTACATATCACGGCAGACTTCTTGTAACATTCTAAACACGTTACTCTAATTTCATTTTTACCTTGTAATGGAATTTTCCAATTTTTCAGATCTGTAAAGAATCGGTCATCATCTAAACAAAGATATAACATCTTGTCTGTAATTCTGAAATTGCACAACCTGGCAAGAGACCTTGGTAAAGATATTTGATGTGTCATGTGTTGCACTTGCATCAAGGAAAGTGAATAAAAAAAAAACATAAGTCCATAGCAGCATACTTACACAGCGTTGCCTAGGATGAAGTGAAGTCATTTTAGTTTTTAATCTTTATGTTTGCACATATTTAAGATTTATACAGAAAAAGAAAGAAATTTTAGCTGTAAGACAGCCAACTTTTTATGTTCTTCAATTAAAAGTATAAGTTATTCCCCTTGATGATTTGACTTTCAATAATAATTGAAAAAGTTTTCTTTATTACTAGTTGTCCGGGTTCATGAATTTTTTAAAATAAATTTTATGGAATTATAGTGCAAATAACATTGTCCAACAGTAACAAATTAATTTTTGCTGCTCAAAAGCAAAGTTTGATTTGTCAGCTTAGTTGCTATTTGAGTTTGAAAATTCAACAAAGTAACTTTATACTCTAAAGATTTTATATATATATATATATATATATATATATATATATATATATATATATATATATACATACTAGCAAGGAGACCCGATGTTACCTGGGATTGAATGATGATCAACAAATATTTCACACTCCCATATTTTTATTGTCATCAAAATTGGTGTAATCAATCGATTTGATTGATTGCCTGCTTTAGTCGGGGACCCATTACAGTGCACTGAGAGGAAGATTCACATGCCTCCCTGCAGTAACTTAGTCCACAATACATCCTAGTCTATATTGCACTGTAGAGAACCTACTGTTGCTTTTATAAAATTATTTTTATGTATAACAGCTTGAATTAAAGTTTAAAATGCAAAAGTCAAATATCATGGTTCAATTGTGCTCTAAACAGAAACATTAATTTTGAACATGACTTTGTCATGTTCAAAAAGCCTACTGTTGATTTTATATGCCTGGCTTTTCTGTTATGCGGTATTAATGGCTTGAATTTAAGTTTAAAATAAACACAAGTATCATGGTTCAATTGTGCTTTAAACAGAAACATTCGTTTCAAACATGTCCTTGTCATTGATTTTATATGCCGGGTCTTTCTGCTTGTGCAGTAATAAAACTTCTCAAATGCACTTGTGATGTTAGGGTGTATAAAGTGTTAACTTTAGTCAAAACCGTATGTTCTTTCTTTCAGATTTTTTTCGATTATTGATACTTATCAAAGACATTCTGAAATAAACCTATCTAAGAACACTGCCAGATACATAAAGTATATTTGTGTGAAATTGTGGAGTCTAATAGGGAATGAACTCACACACAGATTAAGTTCCATATATATAGATGTCACTAGAAAAGCAACTGTGAGCCATAGTGATAGACACTGAACTTTTTTATGGATGAAGTAAAGATTATTAAAAACTGGAACGTTTAGTATATAATTAATTGCTTTAGATTTTTGGGGTTTTTTTATGTAAACACAAAATAAGTCAGGAAAGATTTTTCTGTGAAGGCATGAAAAAACAAAAATTGGAAAGAAGAAAAACAAAAACAGAACAAAATAGAAATTAAAGAATTGAGAATTGTCTATTAAAAGAGGGTAGGAAGGAAAACAAAGAAAAAATCACTCAAGAAAAGAAAGAGAAATAAAGAGAAAAAAGTACAAACCAAAGAAAAACGATTCTCTAAATTAATTATAAAAAGACACAAAAAAAAAAGAAGGAAAATATGCCTTTAATAAAGGAATAAGAAGAGGATGACAAGAAAAATTTGTTAAATAATAGGAAAATAATGAGAGAAATTAGAAAAGAAAAAGATTAGAGAATGATGCCAAAAAGAGAAAAAAAAGAAAAGGGGAAACAAAGGAAAAACTAAAAAAAGAAAAGGGAAAGAGAAAAACAAAAAGAAAAGAAAAAGGAAAAATAAAGGACAAAACGTAAAAATGAAAAAAGAAAAAAAAAAGAAGTACGTAGAAGAAAATAGAAAAAGAAACGAAAATTTAATGAGGGGGTGGAGAAAAAATGTTTGAAAAACTTGCTAAAATTCACAAGGTTTTCAACAAGTTATCAGAAATTGTTCGTCGTTTTGTTTTCAAGCTGATATTCATTGCTTTTAGTTTTTATCCATTTTTTTTTTTTATCAGTCAGCCAGAACAGTTCACGGAGTTTTACATTTTATGTCCGCTCATAAAAATCAAATAAAAACTTGGGATATAATTATTGCAACTATCAGAGATTTCACAAATGTTACTGGAAGATTTCAATATATATGTATGCATATAATATTTTTAAATAAATATTAATATTTTTTATACTTACAAACGCTAATGTTTCATGTTTACACAATCATCAGTGCAGGGAGAGATAATTACTGCTGGATGAGAGATTCGAACCCAGTTAACAAAGCCAACCTGGGCTAGTGTCTTTCCTCCCTGCCACTGGCAATTGACACTTAAATGCAAGAGAATAAGATTCCCTGAATTTCAATTTATTTTTAAGCTAGAATCAAAATTTGAATAAGAATGAAGACATAAGGTTTAGTACAATTATATCGGCAGGATTGGAGTTTAGGTGGCGATTAACCTCGAACCGAAAACAACCCAAAAACGAAAGGGACACAAATATCGAGTCACCGGTTTGTATCCATGGAAACAGTGACCATATCGTTCAGTTACAAATAAGCTGAACTTATTTTTCAAAATTAATATAAACAGAATTTTTTTCTTTTATTGTAAACAATATTCTAAATTTCTTTTAATATTGACCTATTTTAATATTAATCATTTTCTATAATGAAAATGTATTGCTAAAAGGCATTAATATTAATTTAAATTCAATTTTAGTGATATTTGTGCACTCCGTTAAGTTGCGCACGGGTGCATCGCAATATATTTTTTTAATAGAATTTGGAATTTAAAGTAAAGTTCAGTAATATTTTTTGGTAATGCTGAAGATGCGCACTCCCTTGTTTACAGAAATGACGCCAGACAAATTTTAGCTATGGGTACATAAATTGCTTTAATTTCTTCAACAAACAAATGGAAGAAAAAAATCCTTTAATAATGAGATTTTTTAAATATTAATCTTTTTCTTTTATTGAAAATGTACTGCTAAAAGGCATCGGATTTCTTGTAATAATTACCTTTTTGGTGCACATGCAGAGACTGAAGCAGATGTAACTCAGCGTACCCCTAACTTATGGTTATGGTCTAGGTCTAGGGTTACGCCGGTTCAGTCTCTGCATGTGTACCAGATTTTTTATTATTAAATTGTTAGGCACAGAATTTTTTAATAATTAGATTTTTTCATATTAATGCACTTATTGTACTGCAATATTTTTTAAATTCAATTTAAGTGATATTGTTTTAGTAAATTGTTAGATGAAATCACGTGATTAATTATATAAGTCGAATAATTGATCACATGAGTAATTGTTCAACCATTTATATTAAAATTAACCCTACACGCATATTTCTTTTTCAATTGTTTTTGTGAAAAAAAATATTTAAAAAAAGATGCTTTTGCACACTGTGACCTGCACTATTTAAAAAATCATATTTCTCAAGGTAAATTCAAGTTTTCCGATATTTTTCAATTTCCATTGTTTCTCATAATGGATTATGTCAACCAGAAAACGATTGTGGATAAAATATTATCTGTTGATGAAATAAAAGAAACGAAATGGACTTTTAATTATTTATCCTCATTGACAAACTACATCCACACAGCAGCTTCTTTGGGCTTTATCAGAATACCAGTTTCTGCAACCAATGTGGAAAATTTTCAACTTTATATAAAGCGTCGAAAAGAATAGACGGCTGTATGTGGAGATGTTCATCTTGTCGATCCTCCCTTTCCATCAGAAAGGATTCTTTTATTGAAAAAGGCCACCTTGCAATGAAAAAGATTCTCATTATAATATTTTGTTGGAGCCTCGAGCTACCACAAACTATCATAAGAAAAGAAATAGATGATACCGACACACATACAGTGGTTGACTAGTCAAATTTCATCCGTGAAATTTGTGAGGAAGATCTCGCCAATCATCCCATCATGCTGGGTGGGATTGATGAAGAAATAAATCAACCAAAAGAAGTAGAAATTGACGAATCGTATTTTTTTAAAAGGAAATACAACAGAGGAAGAATAAAGAATGGTGTCTGGGTTTTTGGAGCCGTCGAACGTGGCTCCAACCTGTGCAACAACATCACGAGAATTGATAGCAGAGATAGAGACATCTTATTTACTCAATCTTACCAGGGACACGAATTTTATCGGATGGATGGCCGGCCTATCATGGTCTGGACCAATTTGATTATGGGAAATATGAACATGATGAAATAATTAATGAAAAACACTTTGTTGATCCACATGATCCAAAACAATGGAAGGGTTATGGTCTCATTGCAAAAAAAAATGTGAGGAAAGGTGGAAAAACAACATTTGATAACACATGATTGAATTCATGTGGAGAAAAAGGGAAGTCTTTCCCCTTATAATAAAATGCACCTGTGAACAATATGTGTTTTTGATAAAAAAAAAAAAATTGCTTTGTAAAAAAGAAAAAGATTAAATTGGTACAGAATACTTGCAAAACACCTCCACCAATTCTGTTCGTATTGTTTAAATTTTTTTAAATTATAAAAATTTCTATTTCTATATGTTTACAATGTAAATACAAATTGTTTCATTTTTTTATTTAAAAAAATCTGTTTATATTTTTTTTTCATTTCGAGCAGTTTTTTATCACTAAAATTAAATTTAAATTCAAAATACTATTAAAAATATATTGCG